>NC_044194.1:35474478-35656978 GCF_900880675.1 Sparus aurata
AAAAAAAAAAAAAATCCAGTGAGTATCATGACGCTATGACATTTGTTGGGGTCGGTACCATCTGGAGACCAACATTTGTAGGCCAGGACATCAGTGCAGCTCTGCACTAGTTCATTATAATGGTGTTTACTACACATTTAATCTTTACAAAAAACAAAAGCTTCTTCTTGGATATTGCTCTTGACCATACTGTGATTTAATTATATTTGATAAATTGCACAGCCTTATTTTATACTCTGGTCTGATTAGGCAGTTTGGATTTTGCTACTATACACATGACATAGTAATTCCTTACCCCCCTGTATTTACCTTACATTTAATTTGTTTAAAGCTCCTTTACACAATGGAGCAGAGTGGACGAGAGCTCTGTGGGAATTAAGCCAGTGCTTTTGCTTGTGGCTTTCATACATTGTAAAAATGAAACCTTTCACCTCCTACACAGTCTTGGAGCGTCTCGCCAGCATGTGCATTGAGCTTCAGACATTTGTAATGATAATGCACATTTTTTCTGAATTTATAGAGCAAGTGTGCTGAAATTTTTCCACACAGAGGGCCAGAGCTGAAACTTTGTGGCTGACAACTAGCCAGAAGCAGGCACATACGTGTTGTTAAGATGCAAAATAGTACTATACAGAAGCTTTTAGAGGCAGGTGAGAAAAATACATTCCAATGATCCATTTTCACAGTCTCTAAACAGGGATTTTTTTCTCCTTTATCTCTCTATAAAAGCAAGGAATCTCTGTTTGTCTGTCTGTCTGTGTGTGTGTGTGTGTGTGTGTGTGTGTGTGTGTGTGTGTGTGTGTGTGTGTATGTATCTGTGCCTCAAATATCTCTGCGGATCAGGATCAGACTGACCTGAGACTTTCAACATGGCTGCTGCGTGGTTCAGTGGTGTGCATCTAAGCATTTAATTGGACTGCAATGATACCGTGAATAAATTATTTCATAAATGCTTTACAAATTCCGCCGAGCATTGTCCACCGGAGCCACCACAGTCACGTGCGCACCAGAGCCAATCACTGCACACCGTGGCCATGTGCGCACCAGAGCCAATCACTGCACACCGTGGCCACGTGCGCACCAGAGCCAATCACTGCACACCGTGGCCACGTGCGCACCAGAGCCAATCACTGCAGAGCTCAAGCCCACGACATACCAGAAGAAACAAGCAGATTTATACCTGCAGCGGCACGAGCTGGACCGGGATTTTGCCGGCGGTTCGGTCCCGTTCTGTTCTGTTCTGTGCATCTAAACTGACTGTTGTGGATTAATGAGATTAAACGAGTCCGGACCGAGTCTGTTCGGGTCTGAGGAGATCCGGAGACGCGCGGACAACAAAGTGGAATCGGAATCTGTGGATGTTCGTGTGTAGCTAGCGGCTAGCCAACCCACACGGCCCACTTCCCGAGTCGCCGGACCGGATCCACCGGCACGTCCAAAACCGGATTTAGGGTAAATAATGTCCAACACGCTTTTTCGCGAACATTGCCGTCACGTTTGCTTTGTGTCTGGTGCAGGAAGAAACAGTAAAAATGTGCTTTTGTCACGAAAGTGTCCAAGCAGCAAGTTTGGTTGTTGAGGAACAGTAAGGTGTGGGAGGGACATCGGCAGATGATTGACAGCAGCAGTGACGTGTTGGAGACGGCGACAGAGATAGCGAGTTTTGAGAGTTGAGAGATTTGTGACATATAGCGTGTTTGGAGTGTATAGTTAGTGTGTTATGTAGTGTTTGGTGTAGTGTGTTTAGTGTGTAGTGGAGTCGTGTTGTGAGGCAAACCAAGGATGTGGAACAGGCAGGAATGAGCTGAGGAGCCTGAGGCATTGCCTGCATTTAAATGTAAATAGTTACATATAACTTTGTAAATTTCAAAAACCAATTTAGCAAACAACAATTTATATTTGCATTATAACTAATGCAATTGGTTCATTAAACTGTTTGTGGTTTTCACAATAAAAAATCCAACTTTTTCCTACTGTGATTTTATGTTATTTTGTGATTTTAGGTCCATAGTGTTAATATAATATGTTAAAATGAAAAAAATAACTGTACAGTCACACATGTGAGGTTGTGCTGAAATTAATGACACCAAGTAAGGCAAGGTAAATAGTTTTTAAGGTGAAATATAATGGTATAATCAAAAGTAGTCAAAAACAGCCAATTATATCTCTGACGTCCCACCTTCAAACACAGCCTCATTTGGCCATCCATGAAAAAGCTGCTTAACCTCCCACTCTTCTATAGGAATACATGCTTCCTACGGGCACTGCACTAGTTTATGAAATTAACCCTTCATGTAAATCTTTCCAAATTCCTTAAATGTATTTTTCTCACTTGCCTGTCAGGGCTTCCGTAGTACCAGAATCCCAGGTTCCCTTAATTGACTGACACACTGATCGTTGTGCTCGGATTATGAAAAATAATAATAGCTAGGGGCCTGCATATTTAACAAGCACTTTTAACTCACAAAAAATAAAACAGTATGAAAGGTGATTCATCCCAATTATTTTTTAATGACTCTATTTTTTATTTGTGCTAGAAACAACTGGCTGGCCAACTTTGGCCTGTGGGCCTCACTTTGGCCATTCTTGTTATAAAGTCATCAGAGAAAGATTTTTCATTTAGAGCGAAAAGCAGTCGAGGTGTCGTCTCAAATGGTGTGTTCCCCCAATAAAGGAAGAGGCTGTGGTTTTCTTTTGTTTTGGCTAAATTGACGGCAACTGAAACTGCAACACTGTAGACATGTACAAACAGCGATACATCTTTCTTATTTCTTATTGCTTACACACACACACACACACACCCAGACACAAAGACAACAGGAACACTTCTATGTTTGTTGTTATGGCCTCTGTATTTGATGACAATTAATCTAACACAAAAAGACTCAGTGGAATCAAAGTAAAGACGATCAAACCAATCCTGAGAAACAGTGACATCATTAAAACAGATGGGCAAAGTGATGTTACCAGAAGACACTCAGGTCTAACTGATTGATTTCTAAAAGGACCCACTGTTGCGCCTTGCTACAAATAATGAGCCTTTCCTTTCATCTCAGGCCTCTTGCGAGCGAGGCGCAACACAGGAAGTGCTTGCTCGCACTAGCGCCCTTCTTACGTAAATAGAATGTATGTTCAGTTTCTTTACAGACGTGGCAGGCAGGTCTATAGAGAGGAAAGAAAATTGAGTGACAACTCTGGCTTATTGCCCAGTGAGATTTCTCTCTAACTTTGTACATTAAGGAAAACACAGTCATTTAGTGGGAATGAAGCATTGTCCAAAAATAAAATAAAGAATTTAACAACTACATTTAACACTGACTGACACAATTCAATGTTCTATTTAACTTCCAAAAATGAGAACAAATTAACAGGCAGGATTTAAGTTTTTGGGAAATGGGGATGGCTTAAACAATTGCTGCAACTTTTGCTATTGAAGCTAATAAACCCTCTTAGCAGCCACACTCACTTTCACAAAGCTCTTTTCTCACAATCATCTCAGTTATTTACAGTGTGTGGATGTTGTTGGAGACACAGAGTCAACGCTCTTTGCCTCTTTGCTGGAAGTAGTCTCTCTGTGAGAAAGCAGAGCAAATGGTTCAGCATTGTTCTTCTGCCCACATAACCACTCTGTTCAACACTGAGCACAACAGCTCCTTTCAGGAAATGCACATTCATGCTTCGCCCTGAACAAAACCCTCTTCCTCATATTTCAGCCTTTACAGAGCAAAGAATATGGGACATCGCTGACAAGCCAACTCGTAGACAAATGATTGCTGTATAGAGGCCGTCACCAGCTGCAACAACTATTTTCACTATCAGTTAATCTACCAATTATTTCCAAGATTCATTTTTCAAGTTCAGATTGCTTCTTTTGTCCAAATAACATTCCTAAATACAAAGACCCTCCATTTACTGTCATAAAAGTCAAAGAAAAGCAGCAAATGCTCACATTTAAGAGGCGGAAACTATTTGTTTGAAAACTTAATGAAACAATCGATTATCCAAATAGCTGGCAGCTCATTTTCTTTTGATCAACTAATTGACTGGTTTTCTAATTGCTACAGCTCTGAATAACATTGAGTTTGTTGTACCTGTCAAAACACATATAAAGATGTCAGTATTATAGAAGCAGAGAAAAAGCTTTCCCACATACCAGTTACTGCACTCTGCTGTGGATATGTGCATTGTGCTAACTGGGTTAGCTGCTGAACGACAGTCCGTCACTGCCCAAGCCGATCACTCAGTTTTTGGCAGAGGCTTTGTGCTATTGAGTTGGCTAGCTGGTAAACAACAGGCGTATAGGCTAATGGCTCACATTAAAAAGAAAAACACCTCACATAATCATAATTCATTTAAACAAAGAAAATGGCTATTGTTAGTTTTCAAATGGAAAAAATGTAATGGGCTTTTTATAAGCCTGTGATTCCCAAAGATACTAGATTTTTTTCTCAGAGTATTCTATTAATTATTTGCTGTTGGGATGTTATGAGTTTTTTTTACAAATATAAGAAAATAATTTTCCTGGAATAACTAACCGTCCCTAACTTCAAAATGTCTGACAACAATTCAAATGATCCGACGCTGCTCACATGTTTTGTTTTATTTGAAGGACCCTTACGGCAGAAATGACATACTGTCTCAAGAGTGTACTGACATACTGCCACATACTTTCTGGTTGGTGGTTAATTGGAAAAATAGCCTTATATATATTCGCAGAAAAAACCTACGCATTTTTCACACAGCAGCCACAATCAATAGAGACTCACTAATATGCAGTGGAGCTCACACCAAACCATTTAAACTCAAATCTGGGAAATGTGGTCAGAATATATATTTGCACACATATATACATATATAAATATATATAATACTGAGTAAAAGATTTAAGTTTTCTGGCAATAAATGTACATATATATATATATTCAAAATTGATATCATTATTGGAATGATTGATTTTGTTGAGGATTAAACAAATAAATATAATAATCCATTGCTTTAGCTCTGATGCAATAATCTGTAAAGTACCTAGTAACCAAAATTATAATATAAATGTAGTGGAGTAAAAAATGCAATGGTTTCCTCCAAAATGTAGTGGAGTGGAAGTTTTAAATAGGATGGTATAATCAATAATAATTGTCCTTAATCCCATTTTATAATCTTCTATATTCTATACTCTATACTAGGTGCAAAACCTTTTAAATACATTTTCACCAAAAACAATGCTGTTTAGGTTTTTGCAACGCAATACTTGTTTGTTTGCACATTTCTCATTTCCTTTTTTTAAAGTAATGCATTACTTTACTTCTTTAGTTCCTGTAGAAAGTAAATTATTACATTACTTCACGTTAGATTTGGGTGACTTTGCAGCATTCTCTGGACGCATCGTCACACAATTAAATTATAACATTACAGCTTAGATATGCCCAGATATAAACCATATTCTAATGGGGAGGACATACATAAAAGATTTCCTTAATGCTCTTAAAGGGCATATGAGCTGCTTAACAGGCCAAAGAAATGTAATTGAGGAGCTAGCATGCAAAACAATGGCCTTATAGTAGAAGTATAGACTAGCTTGTTTGATGTGCTTATCACTAAAGCACTTATTTTACCTAATGGGGAAAGGCTCTTGCACCATTTGTCTCCATGCATCAAAAGGCAAGTTTGATGATTTGTCTCTATCCACCCATTATGCAGGTTATCAAGGAACTTATTTGATGCAAGTAACAACACAATCATTTGATTTGTAACTGTAGTGTGATTAGTGAATTGAGGAATGCTAAATTACTTTGAATTACATTACCCCCAACAATGGTTAACAGCCTCAAACAGCATCCCCTTAGCCATAAGCTAATCAGCAGGCTATATTACATGTAAGTGTGCCTAATGTCGATGCCCAAAAGTCAACAGTAGCACAGAGCTTGTAATGCATGCAAGCAAACAGGAACAACAAACAAGGAACTCAGCCATCAGTTTTATCATCGTAGCCAGTGTATGCTAACAACGGAGGAAAGCCTCCATTACATAATGCATAATGATCAAGTGTCATCTACCCAAACATTTTTCATGGATTCTTTGATTAATGAATACCCTTTCAGTGTGTCACTAACTTCTGTCACCAAGTAACACACTCAAAAACAAGCTTATGAATATCAGCAATCAACAAGTAATCAGTGATAATGAGAAAAAATTAATGAAGCCACAATTAATCCGAATGACAGATTAACCAACCGTCAATCAGTTTAGATGTTAAAGATTTTCCATTAAAGGGTTATCCTTTATTGTGATAAATAATTAAGATCTATTGTGTAGCAGCTTTAAAAATGCATTAATCCCCTTAAAACAAGCACATAGGCCAAGTTCAGGTGTGTTTAGCCTGAGCTACATCCACAAGTCTTTTCTGCAATGATAAGAGTTTCCAAGAGATTGCAAACCACAGTTAACAATTGAGCAAACTCCTGCAGCATGGTTGTGATAGGCAAACATCCAAAAAGCCTCTAACGAGGTGTGATGATAAAACAATCGGCCAGGCTTTATGGAAAATGTCAGATGTGTTGATATCAACAGAAGGGGAAATAAAGGCTTTTGTTATTTTGGCATTATACTGCTTAATAACTAACACTTACCACTGATTACCACTGACTTGACTCCTGTGGTGTCTATGATTCCTCCTGGCTTTTGTGCTTGTAAACTTTATGTGTTTACGTTAGTATAGAAAATAGTGAGGATATTTTATATTAAGCAAAA
This sequence comes from Sparus aurata, assembly GCF_900880675.1. Lineage (NCBI taxonomy): Eukaryota > Metazoa > Chordata > Actinopteri > Spariformes > Sparidae > Sparus > Sparus aurata. The sequence goes on from NC_044194.1 coordinate 35,481,226, forward strand.
TAATAAATCTAGAGTTTCTGAAAACATATATAATTTTGTTACTGTCTAGAGGTCTCTCATATACACACTTTACACACACCTTTTCATTTATCACTTTACCATTGGGTATTACAATATCCATGCATATTTCTATACAATCTCGAGAACAAATGTTGGCAATTCATGTTTCTTCTCTGATTAATTTTATTTCAATTGGCTAGTTCATTAATTGACTAGTCACTGCAACTCTAATGTCTGGCTTAGCAGCCATCTCGCCCTGCTTTCACATCGCCACCATCCTGTCCACCTCTGGATGTGAATGTTAACGTAAAATGACACAAATTGTAGAAAAGTCAATATGATACTTATAGCAGGTACAAGTTTAAACATATTAGTGGTTTATAGTAAAACAAAATGCCATATTTAATTCTGGTGACAGGAGGAATATTTATGATGACATACTGTACACACCTGTTGGCATTGAACTGATTAGACTGAGAACAACAGAACATATAGATTACCATATCAGCAACATGGAAAAATTGTCTATGTATCCCTGAAGCTAAAATGTCTTGTACTGTTGTTATAACACAATAATACTAATATTATTGAAGTGGCACATTACCAGAGCATCATCCTTTCTCTCTCTCCTGTAATCCTTCCAGAAGACTGTCAGAATGCAAAACATAAACACCAGTGTGTTATGGGGATGCAGAATGGTGCAGTAGGGGTTCTCAGCTGGTTTCATGACACAACAGGCCCTCTGACCCCCTGCTGAGGGTTTTTATTTCCTGGGACTCAGATCTTTTGATGAATTATTCAAATCAATCCTCTCAAAGCATCCTGGGAACAATGGTCCCAAAGAGACACATAAAGACACACATAGAACCCTAAAACACACATCCACAGGTTTCAGACAGCTCCACTTGGGGGGGCCTTGTGCGTCCCTGTGAGAACCAGGTGAGGTCACAGGTACAGTACAGTGTTGTACGCGGAAGTGATGGAGAGCGGTGAATGTAGGCCACAGCAACAGTGTCGCCGATATTATCAACAGAGCGGCCGATGGAGGCAGTGCCACGCTGCCTTCTTGTAAACTGCGTCAACAACAGACAGTGCGTAATCTCAGTGTGCGACTGCTGCGTCCAGACAAGAAAAGACAAACGCCAAAGCTGCCTGTGGAATGTGAAACGCAGCACATTATAACACACACACACACACACACACACACGAAAGCAACTTACGGTGGCCGAGGTCAGGCTGCTCTCTGTGAGCGTGAGGTGGTGCGGCTCCCATCTCCGCAAGAATTTGGAGGTGAGGATCTTGCTGAGGAAGGTGCGGGGGTGTTTGACCACGCACACTTGGATGTCCCCCTCGTGGAGCAGCTTGTATCGCATCCCGCTGCTGCTGCAGTGGTGCAGGGTTCTCTTGCACGGCCCCGCACCGAGCTTGGTGTTATTATTACCTTCCGACATCTCCCCCAGCAGAGGCTTGTTCTCCTCACACTGATAAAACTGGTTGTTGTGCAGCTCGTTGCCCCCGCCGCCGCCACCGCTGCCGCTGTTGAAATCCATGGTTCAATAATCCAGCAGTTTATTGTTTCCAAATGTTCCTCTCAGGCAGGGGAGGGTGAACGCGTTGCGACCAAACAACAATCCGACATATATATCAAAAATACAAATGGATAAGGTCGTTGGGATCGAGCCCGAGAGGGGGGGGGGGGGGGGGGGGGGGGGTTGTACCTACCTACCAACCGCTTTAACAGGACTCAGTGGCTGTAGACAGGCGCAGATACACCACCCGACTGTCTTATGGCAGGATATCAAGACGGACTAAGGTTTTCATGGTACAGTGCAAATAATCCACCATTTTCCTCCCCGTACAATGCCCCATGAATTGTCTCCACGGTGCGCGTCTTGCCTCCCCCTTACCACCGACGGGCTATTCAATATGTTAGGGCCATGGCCTTATCCATTCCGTCCGCCCCGCGGCCCAACACAATAATCCACAGCGAGGAAAGCATGGGAGTAGCGCCTAAACGACACAAATATCCAAAGGCGGCAAGTCTCGTCTCCTCCGTTAGGTTTTGTGGTCATTACAGGCTCCCTGGCACGGTTTCCTTTTATTCAGTCTTTTCCCCTATCTTGGTGTAAAGGAGCCAGCACTCTCCGGCAGCTCCGCGCCGATTGGTCCCTCCTAGTTCATGTGATACCGGACTGACGTCAATGGGGAGGCGAGCGGATGAGCCGTGTGTCTTTTGCGCTTGACTGTCTGCCGAGGGCGCACGCTCACCTCTCCCCTCCTCCTCCCTCTCCTCCTCCGCCAACTCCCCCCCCGCGCACAAAAAAATGGAGGAGGGTGCAGGGAGTTCCAGAGAATCCACCACTTTTCCTTTCGCTGGAAATGATGCAGTGTCGACATCAGAGATTAAAGTCAGTAACTGCGCGTATATGAAGCAACAGTAGCACCGAAATAAATACTTAGCGACTCAGTGAAAGTCATGTATTGTAAATTTGTAGTTTTGGCAATAAAATATTTTGAAAGTACCAAAAGTACTCATGATGTATAATAATGTATCTATTATATGATTGGGTTACAATTATTCTGTCGGGTAGCTTGTGAATTTTCTCTCAAAGATCTATTCAGTTTTATCTTAAGATATCATTTTACATAACAATTGCTTTATATTTTGTTTGAATTATCTGAATCTGTAAAGTACAACATTTCCCTCTTAATTGTAGTAGAAGGGAGGTAAAAAGTCGCATAAAATGGAAATACTCAAGTAGACATTTCAAAGTGTATTTAAGACCAGTGACCCCCGCCACTAGATGACTTCCACATCCTTTTCCAGGGAAGGAGGACAGAGATGATGAGTGACAAGGTGCTGACACATCAACATGCGGGTTACTTGGAGGGAAGAGCCAGGATGTGATGTCACTAAGGTTCAGTTTAAACACTCTAAGGGTTGATATAAATCTGTTTTGAGGCAAGATACTGCATGAAAACATACCCTGTTTCCTGGATTCTATTCTGCGTCATTTTTCCTTATAATTACAACATGGTCATTGTGGAAAGTACATTTTTATTGGTCAATACAACACTCAGCGCTGGATACAATATAAAGCATATAAACTGTTCCCTCAAGACTAAAAAGAAGAATCATTCAAGATGGCATTTGTCCTTCAGGGCCATAGCTCAGGATCTAAAATGTCTCATGTCTTCCACACTATTCAATTAGACTTATACTGTTAAAGGAGCAATTTAAAACTAAGACATAGCCAGAATCTTAGTTAAAGACATTCAAAAAAAGAACTAACATATTCATCAGAATGTGAAGAAACAACAGAGTTGATGTTATGTCAAATAGATCGGTCACATACATCTCCCATGTGTTGTGTTGCAGTGATATCTACGTATTGAAGGTATTCCAGTGGTACACACAGTTTTTTCCCACGGCTAATGCCCAGCTCCCTCTTGCTCCTCCCCCTCTGCATGGCTACAGTTTATTCTCATCCCCCAAGTCTAAGACCCGGTCAGAGCTGCTGTAAATCTCCTCCATACTGTATCCCTGTCTTCAAACTGACCTCCATTGGTTTCGGAGGCTATGTTCAGTCCTGGTTTGGTATCAAGCCATATTCAGGCTACTAAGCCCAGTTAAGATCTGACAAGTTGCCTGGTGACTCCCTCAGTGATCCAAGGTCCCAGTCCAGGCAAACCCTGGGGCCACTGGCTCCACAGCTAACTGTACCAATAGCTAATAAGCTTAGCAAAGAGCAGCAGTTGTTGGTTATTCTGATATGCTGCCCTCTTTATTTTTGGAGCCATCTTTGAATTCTGGTTATATTTAACAAATAACACCTTAAAAGCTAAACAAGCTATCATAGCTTTTGCCTAAATCTAGTCAAATTGAAACTTTTACATCTATCTATATTGAATGAGCTTATAAAATACCCACCAAATGTCTTTCTCTTATTCTTGCATGCAGTTGCACCGAAAACTGCTTCACATCCTGTTTGAACATACATTTAGGATGAACATTGCTTGCATCATCATGTGCCCAACATTTTCACTTGTACATAGTTTTAGCTAAATTAATCCTACAGATTCCTGTGAAAAACCACAGTCATTCTCCCCCGACAATGAACCTCTTTTCATTTTGGACAATCGATGAGTTCACCCCGTATGGTCCATATGGTGAGATAAACAGGTTTGAATTCAACATGCAGTTTTTAATTATGCATAATTTGCAGTGGCTATTGGATGAACCTTATTGAAGATAAGTGTCCACATGCATGAGATACTGTGTAATTCATGTTCCTCAGAGGAAGGACCCATTTCAATTTAGTTATGATCTTTTCTGTAGTACCGCCTTGAAGTTAAACATTACACGTTAGCACTACAAGCAATAAGAATAACAGGAGCAACAACATGTTATATAATCTGAATATTGATATTGTTGAGTGTAATGAATATTACAGCCTCTAGGGGCCATTAGCTGACTTTATCAGTTCTGCTACTCCCAGTGATAAAATTCCACCATGTCAGGTTTGGAGTTTGAGTTACAGCCTTGCCACATGTAGGCAGAGATTTATCACCACTTTAAGAAACATCCCTAACCCTTACTCTCAGTCACACTGAATCAGTCATTGCTCATGTTTCCATGTACTCAAAAAACAAGTTCTGTTCTATACTTTCAGTCCTAATGACTTCATACTCTCATCACTGGCTGGATGAAGATTGCGTCAGCAGCAGAGTAGTTTTTTTTCACCTCGTGTCTGTCGGCGTATCTGTGTGTCATCGTGGTACAATGCGGTCTTGGAGAAACACCTATTATAGTGGGAACTACCCCAGAAGCAGTTTTGAGTTCTTTGACAGGTGTGTGTGTGTGTGTGTGTGTGTGTGTGTGTGTGTGTGTCCATCAGTATGTCTGTCTGTCTGTCTGTGGATAGATTTTGTCACTGTAATGGTGCCATAAGGGTGTAAGATGTAGTCACAAAACTTTACAGGTGTGTAGTGACAACAAAATTAAAGACCAAGTTCAAAGGTGGGTGTGGTCTGGTGTCTAGTTCAATTATTGACGATGATTTTTTGCTGTCATCATTTGAACAGCGTAATTTGTATGTCTTCTAGTCTGGTCAACAGAGTATAAGATATATAACAGATGTAGAGCAGATTCTAGTAAACTAGAATAGCTCTCAGTGCATACCTCTGCCAAGGCCCAGCAGTCAGCTTTATTTCAATCAAGTCTTATCCATTATCAAATTCTGTAGCCCCGCCCCCACACTCTTAATTTCAACGCACCAATAACTTCCTAATCACCATTTAAGCTTGCCAGATCTGCATCAAACTGTACTCACTCAAAAATACCAACCACCTAAATATGCTGGATTTTCATTAAGGTCCATGCATTATTCTCTGAGAAACTAATGAAAGATCAACACCAACAGTTAATGGGGTCAATTCTGGGCTGAGACCCATCCTCCACCTACATTTGGTAGCAATCTGTTCAGTAGTTTTTGTGTAATCCTGCTGCAAACTCCTACAAAAACTGTCTTCTCCTACTCCCAATGTCTAGTAGATCCATTCAGTAATATATTTAGTCCAAAACACAGTTTTCTGATTAAATGGTGACAAAATGGCAACAAACTGCTCAGCTCTTTCAAGCTTTTATCCATAAAAAGACTCTTATTTTACAGTAGAAAACATTTTCCCTCTACACCAGAGATCCTGAGATAGCAGACGGTTGATCGACTCATTTGATCAGACAAGTGCTTCTAAGCCCACCCTAGAGCCTAAAGAAGCCAGTGAGTGATCGGTGAATCACTTTTTCTTCCTTCTCCCCGAGCCACTTACATGCCAGCCTCCGGATGATTGATGCAGCATGGTGTCAATGTGATTTCAAATCCAGTAACATATAGTTTATTATAGTTTTTTATGCCATAAGCTTGGAAATCATGCAAGTTTATGTAATTTTATGTATTTTGCTCTTTGCATGGGCCCACATCAATAATAATAATAATAATAATACATTTATTTTATATAGCACTTTTCAGGTACTCAAAGACGCTTTACAGGTTAAAACAGAAGTATAAAAACAACACACATGTAAAATAGAAAGAAAAGAAACAGGTTATACATTAAAAGCGATTTTATAAAGGTGAGTTTTGGTGAGTGTTTTGAAAGTATTGAGTTCATCAGCACTCATTGAAACTTTTGACTATATTATATGCATAAAGTAAGAAAAAAATAACTATATTACTTATATAAACTATATTAGTTTTTCCTGTTATTCTCAGGAAGAGGTATTTTGAGGTCATAAAATGCCAATTTTTTGCCTGGATATTTCCTCAGAAAAACAAATGTTAAGTGTCCATTTTAATGGATATTGTTATTGAATTTGAACTTGGACCATGTAAGACTATATGATGTGGACCCATTGTGTTTTCCATCTAATGGGCGCAGGCATTAACGAATTCAAGTGAGCTAATAAATGAATTTTTCAGTGTGTTCACACTCCTATAGATTAAAATGAATAACTTGGGGAAAAGAATTCAGCACATATCCATTCAAAAGAGATTAAACCATGCCTGCACTGAATGTACATTGCGCTAGACTGGGATCGCTTTTAGGATCATTTGACAGGTTTACTTAAGTTCAACTATCTATGAATTTACTTTGTTGTTTATTCTATACGATTCGTATTTTAATATATTTTATATTGATTTGGTTTGTGTCCACTGAATGGCAGTAAACTCGTAGCGTTTCATATAGTGTATAACCTAAACACATGGGAAAGAGCCATTTTTATTTTTCAAAAACAAACTGAAAAGCAAACCTCAGGTCAAATATACCGTCACTTATCTTTTACACATGAAGGGATGATATCATCTGTAAAATGCAGGTGAAAAAGTCTGGCTTGATGACATCACACCACCGTTCTGAAACTCACAAAGGAATGAACCCAAGGGAAAAAGGCTTTTAAAATGCTGGTGAGAGTTAAGGCGAGCAGCGAGGTGCAACAGTCTGTATCCTTCTGCTCCCTTAGAGCCAACTGAGACATGTTCAACTCCTGTTCACACAGAAATCTTCTCCATTTTGGCCTTCAAAGTTTTCGTTGAATATTTGCTACCTCTGGCAAGATTTGCTTGACTGAGACTCTGAACAGAGGCTTCACAGCAAACTAGCTTAAGGGGCTGAACCACAACACTTCTGAAGTTTCCACAAGTTTCCTCCGGGATACCTTGCACTTCTCTTCAAGTCTTATTTTCTTTCTGTTCCACCCCCAGTCCCCCATCAGTGGAGTCTCTCCTGCTGCAACACCACCGGTACTCCAGCCAGTATTGTTCCGTAGATGGGTTACAACATGTCAGCAGGCTGTCTGCTGTTTTGACAACAGTCAATGAAAACCAAAGGGGGAAGAAATAAATGCAGTAAGAGTGTAATGTGTCATTGAGCCAGACTGGTGGACTGATTTGGCAATAATGTAAATGATATCTGAGGACATTAAAATTTAGTGCTGGAAATCCATAATGAACAACGTTACATAGAAATATTACATTTGTGAATTTAAGATGTTGTCAGCATTTGAGCACAGTGTCAGTGGACCTGATACAACTTTATTACATACTGTATTTTCTTACTGAACCAATCAATACAACACTGATTGTCTGAAGGAAGGAAGCCGTAAAACTGAAATGCTTTTAAAGAGACACTGTAGTGAGATTCACAATGAAGTAAGATTGAATGAAATCTTTTTACCTATTACAGTATTGACTTCAGAGAAAAGAAACTATTGCGGATGGACACTGATGCCTTGCAGTTGACATTTGTTAATCTGCGTCTGCTGTTTGTTGGGATTGTCAGTTCCTCAGGTCTCTTTGTCCTTGTTTTTTATTTAGGATCAGCCCGTTGTGTCAAGTGCAGTGTAGAAAGTGGATACGATGAAGAATCTTTTGGGCAACATCACTTTCTCTCTCTTCGTGTTTTTAACTATTACCATTTCTGCAAACCAGTGACATGTTCACATTTGTACATGTACCTGCCTAATAAGACCATAAGCACAGTGGTGTTAAAATGTAAAATAGTGGATCATGTCTGTGGTTTGCAGAAACTTTCATTGCCAACATTTATTCTGGTGTTTGGGTTGAATATTAGCCAACATTTATGCTGGTTATATCAAACCAAGTACAGCAAAGCATTATACATGCACTAAATTGAGCAAGATCGTGAATTCCACTTTTAATTTGTTTGAATATAATTGTGTCAAGACTTCTTGCAAAAGTTACACAATTCTTGGCATGGAAAAGCCCCTTCAGCAAATGTTGAATTAGGATAAGCTAATCATCTAAAACTATGACATATGTAGAAACTGGAAATATTTCTTTCCTGAAGGGTCTGAAAGGTCCAGTGCGAAACCTTCATAACATGACAGATTTCTGTATAGAACCACACAGTTGACTGATACAACACATTTAATCTTTCTAACACTCAGTTATCTCAATCAACAGGTGGAGGATTGATCAGTCTGAGCAATTACTAAGTATCTCACTGTAAACATCATTTTGTACCTGATTCTTAAGTGCCTTGTCAGCAACCCCTCCCCCACCCCACATTAGTCACAGGACCTAGCCCCAGAGCGGTCACGAGAGCTCACTTAAATTGAATAACCTCCATCCTGGTCCTGCTACGTAATCCTGTTTATCCCTTGTCTAGACTTTTCCTGATCAACACACACAATGTATACTGCTGCAAACACATTTTTACCTTAGGAAGAACACATAAAGCACCTTCATTTTGCACCTACATTAAAAGTATTCAGGAGAAATTTTTCATGGAACAAAACCTACTGAAGAGAGCATGACCGCTTCTAAGTGGGACTAACCAGCTATGAATTCATCATGTGCAGAACAAGATATTCCATCAACTCTCGGTCACTTTGACAGGAAATGTATAATGGATACTAAATGGTCCACAGAGGAGAATCCCTAATGGTTTTGACAACCTCTCAACCAGGTCGACTGTCTGGTCAGTTTCACCTTGGTCACTTTTGGCTCAGCTTGACCAGCTTCCTAGTGAACATAGCTGGACACAATACAGGGACAGAACACAGCCTGAGACAGACAGATGGCAGTTTGAAGACAGGATTCAATACAGAGGTGATTTACCGCGGCTCTGACCAGGGGGATGAGCAGTGGAGTGTGAGAGAGTTGGGCATCAGCAAGAGGCGGAGTGACTTAAAGGGCTCTATCTTAACGATCTGAAACCCAGTGTCAAATGCAAAACGCAAGTAGCTTTGTGAGCGGATCTCAGGCGCTGTCGCTATTATGCCGGCAGGATAAATAACTCTTGCGCCTGACGCAAATCTAAAATGGGCTGGTCTGAAGTAGCTACATTATTCATAGGTGTGGTTTGGGCGTAACGTGCGATAAACCAATCAGAGTGTCATCTCACATTCCCTTTAAAAGCAGGCGCGCTTGTTTCATGGCGGATTGCTATTATAATGGGGAATCTGCCAGGCGCACGCCAGGAACGGTTCACAGCCGAGGAGACCGACGTTCTCATCAGGGCCGTAAAAGACCGAGAAGTGGCATTGTATGGGGATGGGAGAAACCCATCCAAATTAGCTTTGGTTAAACGGGCGTGGGAGGAAATTGCCACAATTGTTTCTACGGCTGGCATACCCAGGACATCGCACCGGGCCTCGGGGGCAGTGCGCACGGGCCGAGCAGTGCGCAACGGCCAGCTGAGGAGGGAGCAGCGCAAACACCAAGGTGCAGAGGATCCAGACCCACTACACGCCGTGGCAGCATTGTCAGACCGGACCGCACTGTCCGGGATGCAGCAAGGTATTAATGCCCATCTTGACCGGGTGGTGATGTTGCTGTGGCCTCTCAGGCGCATCGCCTCAAGTCTCCAAACACACCATCTGCTCCTGTTGTGCCCCTTCCTCCTTCCTCCTCCTCCCCTAACTCCATCTCCGTCCACCCGCTCCACTAGGAGCACATCGCGCAGTGCCACTCCCGGACCCTCACGGCTACGGCGGGCGCGTCGCATATCAGAGGGAAAAAGAATTAGTTCTTCTGTTTAAATCTTTCCAACTTTTTTTTGTATGGTTTACAAAAATGGGAACTGCTTCCTTGTAGATGAGAGAAGCAAAGTGTATGCACGTTGAGCACACGCTACATTATGGCCAAGCATGCGCCCTTAAAATAGCATCTGAATAAGCGCCACTGACTTTAGACCAGCTTTCTCCTGGTCTGTGGCGGAAGTGTTTTCTGAAACAGCGAAATAGCACCAGTGAACGTTTGCGCCGGAACACGCCTCCTCTTTTCACTGAACCGCCCCGGGAGCACAAATTCATTCCCTAATTTAAGGACGTGCATCTGTGGAGGGAAAATTCCAATGTGCGCCGAATGCAAAATAGGAATTATACAAGCGCCAGAGTACAAAGTCAATTGTGCTTAGTGCAAGATAGAGCCCGAAGTGATAGTTTGGTTGTACTGTTGAGGGAATGTAGTGCCAAAGGAAAGGCTGTTGCAATGTTGTTTTCTTTAAATTGTATGTCTTTGGATAAGGACAAACTTTGGATCTTGAGCCTCTCTTCCGGTAAAAGTCCAAGAAAAGCAAAATCTTCAAATCTTCAATCCTAACATCGACCACAGAAATTATGTTTGGAGAAAGGAAAACTCTGCATTCCAGCACAAGAACTTAAACCCATCTGTGAAACACAGTGGTGACAGTATCACAAGTCGTTCTACCAAAGAATGGTTAAAGAAGAATAAAGCTGATGTTTTGGAATGGTCAAGTCAAAGTCCTGACCTTAATCCAATGGAAATGTAGTGGAAGGACCTGAAGGGAGTAGTTCATGTGAGGAAAGCCACCAACATCCCAGAGCTGAAGATTTTCTGTATGGAGGAATAGACAAGCCAATGTGCAGGGCTAATCAACAGTTACCAGAAAAGTTTAGTTGCAGTTATTGCTGCACAAGGTGGTCACACCAGATACTGAAAGCAAAGGTTCACATACTTTTGCCACTCCCAGATATGCAATATTGGATCATTTTCCTCAATAAATAAATGACCAAGTATAATATTCTTGTCTCATTTATTCAATTGGTTTCTCTTTATCTACTTTTAGTACTTGTGTGAAAATCTGTTGTTTTAAATCATATTTATGCAGAAATATAGAACATTTTAAAGGGTTCACTTTCTAGCACCACTGTAAATGCAACTGCTTGACAATTTGATTTGGATGTACTACCTAATAGAACTTTTGAAACATGGCTGTACGTTAATTGAGTGTAGAACTTTTTGTGCAGTGTAAAAGGGACAGTAAGAAGATGATTTTAACAGATTAAACTTCTTTGTGATCAAAGAAAAGCGCTCATAAAAATCATTGGCATCTGGTATTTGGTTGCATACAAATAAAAAATAGGAATAGGAGAGATATTGTTGACCACTTCAGTGTTTAATTCCTTAACATAAATGACACTCAACATGTTACAAAACTTACGCAAACATCAGTTACAAAAGCACAAACTGAAAGGAGTTTCACTCCACAACTTACACAACATGACTTTGGTTAAAGTTAAGAGTATTTTCAGTTTAGCCTGCTATTATTTTCCCGGTTCCAGTGTATCACAACACAGACAGTCATATGGTTCTAACATGTGAGAGCAAGCTTTGTTTGGGATACAGAGCAGCTCGGAAATGGAGTGTATTTACTGTAAATGATGAGACTATGGAATGTTAAGTGTCATTGCAAAAATAAGGAAGCACGATATTCTCGGTCAGGCCTGCGCAGACTGGTCTTGCTGCTTTGTAGACCACCGGGAAACACTCTTTTTAGCTGGTATGTCATATCGGTGTGAAGATACTGTACAATATTCTTCTTTTTCTAACTTGAGGTGCGACACTGTAGCAACAGAGACCATTTGATTTATCTAACAAAATATAAAAAATGATCTCTTTTATATATCTTTCTCAGCTGATTATCATTGACAATCAAAGCCTGTTTTCTTGCTGTGTATACAACAGTAAACTAACCATTTACAGCAGGAAACATGTGCAACAGCGAACCTTAACTGTTAAGAAGCTGACCTCAGCAGAATCTGGCACACTGATGTTACTATTTATGAATGTATGAGCCTATGTGTGATACAGCCATCTTCACCTCAGTAAAACAAAAGCACACTGAAGTTAAACAGTAGACAAATGATCTTTGCTGATGGGGTTATGTTACATAGACAAACAGGTGTATTTCTCAGTATAAGATAGTTCACATATGACAGCATAGATTACTCTCTCTATTTCAATGGAACCGTCTGTTGGAAGTCTTTTACTTTCTGTTGCTGGTAGTTTCCCATATTACTCTCATTAAATATTTTGATGACAGTTGATTTAGTGAAGTTGTAGACTGAAGTAAAAATGGTGGCAAAGTGAACTAAATGGCAAGTTTACTGTAGTGACAAGGTAACAAGTGTTAATGCTGAGCATGAGGACTACACTCAGCTGGCGTTCCTCTGTCAGTTTAACATTTATACTTTCTGTGTTTTAAATTTTGGTAGTGTTGTTTTTCCTTCTATTATGATCCCCATTGTTAAAAAATGTCACATATTTAAAAAAAAGCGTTATCGTTATTATTATTATTATTATTATTATTATAATTATTATTATTATTATTATTATTATATAGAGGTGATATATATACACTACACTGACTCTAACTGATTCTTATGCCACAGTTTTGTTTTGCATGTTTTCCACATGGAACACATGGTTGCATAGTATTTGTTTAAAATATACAGGGTTATCTTACATTTTTTTGTCCCAGCATTACTTAGAATTTTAAGTGAGCTTGTATTAACACTCAATGAGCTGCACTGAGTGTGTATCTACTTTGTTTGTGCTGCCCCTGAGCTGTGGACAGACAGCAGCAGCTGTAACTCACTCAGAACAAATGCCGTCAAGGGATGCCAAAACCGTACTGACTGGAAAGTCAGGTCAGAGGTCGCGAAGGCAGCCACACATCCAGCAACTCAAAGAGTGCCACCCGCAGCGACGTCTATTTCTGAGCAGGCTGGGCCCACACAGCTCAGTAAAAGATAAACACTGACTCCAAAATGAATTCTAATATCTAATATTTAAGTGGCATTGTTGGTGACTAATTTGCTGCATCGCAGCAGAGCAAAGGTTTACAGTGACAATCATGGCACTAAAGGTCACTATGTGATTTTGGGATGTCCAGGATGAAAAATGGTAGACTGATGGCAAAGTAAGAGCTTTGGCAACCAAGACAGTCAAAAAGTCTTCCAAATAAAACAAAAATATATGTCCTTTGTGACTTCCATTGCAACATGTACATGTATTTTGTGATGCCCCCATCAACAGGAGGGCATCATCTCCAAACTGTTTTCTAATCGGACAGTTAAGATTAAGTTAAACATCTTGGTAAGGGTAAAGTAAAGATTATGCTTTATCTTAAAATTACTGCTTATTAAGATTAGGAAACCTTTGCCACCATGATTACAATGAAAAGTCCTTTGTTGATATTGGGAAATCGACCTTCGCCAGAAAACACACTCCCATGTTGAAGTCTGACTTATCTATCCACACTAGCCTCTCCTCCCTCTGTAGCCTTTGTGGTTCAATAAAAATGTCACACTACTTCCTTCCTCTCTTCTGATGGACAACAGAAATAATTCCTACAGCTGGCAGGGGCAATGGCACTAAAATGTATAAATTACTTTTTGGCAAATCAAAAACACAAATTCCATCAGGATCACTTTGTGCATAAAGCTGCAACAACAGTGCCCACACCATGTCCACAGCCTGGTTTTGTTTCGCTGCATTTCAAAACTTGACAGTGGCACAGATGAATGGAATGAGTTAATGTGGGTTGACATTTCACTGCTTTTGATTTTCTTCTACTAACATTGTAGCACTTTGATTCACCAGGCATTCACCACACAGTCTGACAGGTCCCAAAACTGGTACTTTATAGGCTCACACAGATTGCAACATATAGACTTTACAGAGAGCGATGTGCACTGGACCCACAAGATCATCATAATAGTAAAGTGTGCAGGGCCCATTACTCAAAATGGCTTGTTTGTGGTTACAATGCATTCTGGTCTATACCGTGGTAAGTAGCAAGAGTGAAAGGTAGTTAGGTATTTGCTTTCAACACTGGATTCTCCCAAAATTTCAATAACTAAAACAATTCCTACCCTCAAACCTCTCTGCACCTACTGCAAATATCAAATTATATTAAACAAATGTTCATTTTGCCTACACCTGGATAGAGGGATGAACAATACAACACCAAACAACATAATAGATCCTAAAATGCAAATTCCAACACAACAGTACTTTTAAAATGTGTAACATGATTCCCTTAAGTGATAATGTGGTAGTTCATTTCTCAAATTTTGCTTAAAGTTTAAATCCCTCACCAGGTTAACAGATCACCAGTAAACATTATAAATGAGGAACGTCCTTTAAAAAGAAAGAAAAATAAGACCCGGTCCAATCCTATGGTAAAGAGAATAAAATATTTATAATCATTTCTTAAAAAATACCATAAAACCTATGATGTCAAAAATGTGTTTGGATGAGCTTTTGCCCCCTCAAGTCATTCAGGAAAAGGGTCCCGAGTATGAAACCCCAGAGCAGAGAGTCACAATCCTCAACATCTAGCGACTATAATACTTTAGTGTTCATAAAATTCCTTAACATAAACCTAGAGCAGGTAGAAAATACCAGTGTGCAAAAGTGGACTCAGACTCGGACTCGGAACATGCCCTGGCTCCACTGAAGGCGGAACAGTCGACAGTTGGCGATGCGCAGGGCGGCGCAGGCTGTTTTGGAGAGGTCGCTGGGTAACATCGGCTTAGTGCGATGCCATGTCCCGGTACTGCGGCGAAACTCTCGGATATAGTCAAAGCTTGTTCCTGTACACAGAGAAAACACCAGTGTTTCACTTTCAAATACATACGTTCCTGTAAGCCCATCTGAACTGTGTTGTTGTCTTACTGACCTGTGTCCAGGTCTCCCACTACATAAATGCTGGCTCCGATGGGCACAGCACCGTAAACAAAGGATGAGCTGGTTTGTATACACAGGTTCTGGTCATCCAGGAACATCCACCTGCAGCCATCACATAAACAGATATGGGTATCAATAAAAATGATAAAGTTTCTGTAATCCTATTAACATTTGCCTGGATTAGTTTCTTGATTTGCTATATAACAACATTGTTGTTTTCTTTCATTTATCCAGGTTGCTAAGAAACATCTTTTAGACTAGACATTTAGTAAAAGTTTACACTTTTTTTTTTAACCAAATGCCTCAGAAGCAGCATTTCCATATACTGACCTTCTCATCTCGTCATGGTAGAACTCAGACTTGCAGGTCATCATGTGTCTCTGATCGGGGTTGTCATTCTCTTGACTTCTAACTCCACCAAACACATAGAGCTCCTGGCCAACTCCACATGCCACTGAACCAAACCTGACAAGTAAAAATGACAGGGCATGTAATAGAGCAGCTATTGAATGTAACTAAGTATGTTTACTTAGGTACTGTACTTGGGCCTAATTTTGAGGTACTTTTCACTTCCACTCTGCTACATTTTGGAGGCAAATATTGTACCTATTGCTCCACTTCATTTGTCTGATAATGACACTACTAGTTACTTACAGATTGCTGCATCAGAGCCAAAGTATTGCAATTCTTAATAGCTCTATCTTATCTGTAACCGGAAAAAAACAAAAAAACAACAACACACAGATTGCCTTAAAAAAATGCAGAATATCAGACTGATAATCTGTTAATCCGAACAATATATACACATATAAATATATGTTTCATTCACTGTAACTTGTAGTTTGGATACTTAACGTATACTGATGTACAGTTTTGTAACACCATCACTAACATTGGGTATATGGTACCCAATATTATATGCCACATAAAACATACGTCCCATCAAAATATATTAAAGTAAACAAGACATGGCAAATTGAAGTACTCTTCTTTTAGTTCCCCCTAAGTCTCATAAAACATATACAATGTATCATGGGGGGACCCTTTAAAAGGCTCTAAAATTAGTGAATAATGTGGGAAACGTCAACAAAAACTTCCTTTAAAAAAAAATATGGAGCTGGGAACTTGTTCCTCGGTTAACTGAGCTAACTGTTCCTCCGGATGAAAATCACCTGACATTAGTGTTCTATGGTTAAGTACTGTACTAAACTTTTATTAAAGTACTATGCATATGGATGATTTACACTTTTAACAAAGTAATATTTTAACATGATTATTTCTACTTTTACTCAAGTATGACATCTGGATATAAACTGCTGTTTAAAAGTTTGTAATCTTACAATAGGTGGGGCAGAGAGGACCTTATTTTTAAAAAGGTCTTTCATGCCTTAGGTTGTAAAAGTCATCTTTACAGATGTCATTGGTAAAAAAGTGAATGCAAAAAAAAGCATGTTTTGTACCATGAGAACAAATGTTGTACAATGATTCAACCAGCCTGACAACTGACAGGCCAGAAAAATAAGACACAGCAGAACAGCTCCATAAGAATATAAGATATCACCAATCTTTGGTTCAATAAATTAGATGCTTTGCATCAAAATCTGCACAGTTCAATGGAAAAATAATCTTTACTTTACCCTTACCAAGATGTTTCAATGGAAAAACAGTATTCTTCCGTGTCAGGCATCACTGTGGGGATATGACTAAATTAAACGTTAACAATTTTTGTTTTGGGGCCTATTTTAAATGTAAACAATACATTTGGTGCCTTAATTATACGTTTGTGTAAAATATAATTAGCCATTGGTGTAGGGAACATAAAAAAACATCAGTATACAAGGTGTTGGAAAACACTGGTGCCGTTGTTCATTGTGGGTTTCAAAATGGACTCTCAATGAGCTCAGTCCCCCAGAATTCTCCAGGCCTTCACACCATGCTCCAAAGACTGCCTAGTTTTGAGCTACTATTGGTCAGGGTGACAGAAACTGGACTGGCCCCTCATGGGCTCAAAAGCTGCTGCAGAGCTGCTAGCTGCAGGTCCAGCAGGCCCATGTAACTTCCCTCCACAGCAGCAACACAAGGTCCTGCTTGTAACCAAGCTCAGTTAGCACCAACAATTGTGGCACAAAGCTTGCCAATTAGAACTGTCCCAAACGATTATTCTTCAAACGATTAATCTAGCAATTATTTTTTCGATTAGTCGACTAATCTAACAATTAATTTAACGTTACATGACCAAACAAAAGTACTGTAGTAACTGTAACTGTTGTTGGTAACTTATATGAGGAAAAAAATACCACAGTTGTAGGCGGAGCAGCGTCTGTCCTCCCGCCTGTCCTACCAACTCTTCGTCAAATTTCTGCCCGAAAAACAGCGTCTGTCACCGGCAAAAACCTTTAACTCACTCAAGTGGTTGTGTTGATAGAAATCACCACGATGGTCAGCCCTCCCGACCGAGACTAGTGAACTTTCCCCCAGAAAACAGCTTTTGTCCCCACAAGTGACAGATTCACGCAGCGACCTGTTTACTGATGGCGATTATGTAATATAGTAATTTAGCGCGAAAAACGGAACTCTTTCACCTTCTGGGGTGTTTAGGGGGCCGGGTTCTCAATCACTACACATTATTAACGGTCCACGGGTTTAGAGTGACAGGGGGGACACCTGGGAAACACCCCGACTTCATCATCATGACGTGTACCGTCACGTCTCTTTAGGAACGGCAGCGCAGCTTTCTGTGTGAATTACACAGCGGTTCGTCTTTATTCCAGTGGTGCTTCGCACTGTGTGAATAACCAACGGCGGAGAATTGACGAACCGCCGCTGCGGCGTTAATGCAGCGTCTCTGTGTGAGAGAGGCTATTCTCAGCCTCCGCAGGTACTACCACTTCCTGTTTGGGACGACGCGCCGATGCAAATTATTCATGTCGACGAATTTATGACGTTGATTACGTCGACTACGTCGACCATTGTCCCAGCCCTATTGCCAACTAACTTTTAGCAAGCAACTTCCAACAAAAGGAACACAATGCACAGAGCTGCTACCTCTGCAAAGGAAAGGAGCAACTGGTTCCTTCAAGTTTTCATCAGGCGGTGCACAGCAAGGACTGCACTGTTCAACATTAGAGTGTTGTCCTGCTCGGCTCATTGGCTGAGGAACCACCAGCACGAATTTAATGTAATGCAGGTGCTGAATCTATGCGGTTTGTTCACTGTTCAGGTGTTACTGTGATCTCTGTGTAGTCAGGTATTGGTAGTGGGGTCTAGTTGAGGTTAGTTAAATTATGCTTCACACAGACTCAGGGTTGTGCATGCAACTAACCACCTTTTGCAC
Organism: Sparus aurata; assembly: GCF_900880675.1. NCBI lineage: Eukaryota > Metazoa > Chordata > Actinopteri > Spariformes > Sparidae > Sparus > Sparus aurata. Next base: position 35,499,580 of record NC_044194.1, read on the forward strand.
GCATGCACGCACCCCCACACACATACACACCCACCTGTGTATAAAGTATATTTTGGTTGGATTTGTGTTTTCATAGTTTCTTAAGCAGCATCTCATCTCTGCTTTACGCTGGCGATGTTGTCTTGTTGGCTCCTGGCTAAGATCCTGGATACAAGCGGCCGCTCCCTCAGACATAGGGTGAGGAGCTCTGTCACTCGGGAGGAGTTCGGAGTAGAGCCGCTGCACCTCCACATTGAGAGGAGCCAGCTGAGGTGGCTCGCATCTGTCGAAAGTGTCCGGGGAGAGGGAAGTCTGGGTGTCCCTACTCAGACAGCTGCCCCCGCGACCCAGCCCCGGATAAGTGGAAGAAAATGGATGGATGCCTTAAATAAAAGGCTTTTGAACCTACGTATCTAATATGGCACACGAGTGACTGCGCCAACCTCTTCTCTGTTAAGAACTCCAAAATCCTTAAGACTCTTAAGCTCGTAAGCTGTTTGATTGTAGTTGTTAAGTTGATAATGAAGAGTTCCAAACTGACAGTTTAGTACCTTTTGTGACTGTGTTAACAAATCAGCTATCAATCCCATTTTTCACAGGTGTTCCCCCGAGTAAATAAGTAAATGTAAATAAGATCATATCTTATATAATTAATAATTATCTTAAATTATCATTGACTGCAAAATGTAACTAATTCCCCTATAAGTGTTGCGTAATGCCCCAACACAGGTGCCTCGAAACATCTGATTTCAGAAAATTTCTGAAACAGATGATTTCATTTTGCCATTTTTATCTTCACATATAATTCTTAACAAATGCAGATAAAGTAATGTATCAAATTTCTATTCTCATGCTGTATATATTGTCACATCACCAACCCCTATTTAAAGATATAATGCTGAGTCTATTAGTCCAACAGTTGAATGTGGCTGTTCAACTCACAGCTTACAATAAGAAAAAAACAATATGTCAAACAATTGTGGCACACAAGCGATTACTAACCATCAATAGGCCAGTATTGACAGGGTGAGGGATGGGCCTACTTATCATCCAACCCAGGAACCACAAGGCAATATGATTCCAGACTAACATGATCAGACAAGATATCACTGGTTGACATAGTACATTAATTAATTTCAGTGCAAAATAGTAGGGTCAAAAATGATTTAATCTAATCTAAATCTAATCTTCTTGAGTAACATTTTGACACTTATTCTTAATGTAAATGTCAAACTGAAACTAAAACCGATAGCTCTGGGAGAGCATCATCGACCATGCAGCCATGTCTAATTTCAGGTTATTAGTAGCCCTTTTTACACAGCGTCTCCGCATTATCTCCGGAGCGGTGGTTCGGCAATTCTCCGCCGATGGTGATTCACACAGAGCGAAGCATCTCCGCCTTCACCTGTGTAATTCACACAGAAAGCCGGCGCTGCGGCTCCTAAAGAGGCGTGACGGTACACGTCATGATGATGACGTCGGTGTTTCCCAGGTGTTCCCCCTGTTAATCCAAACCCGCAGACAGTTTATAATCATATAGATGCTGTTATAATGTGTAGTGATTGAGATCCTGACCCACCAAACATCCTGGAAAGTGACGGAGTTACGTTTTTTGCGTTAAATTACATAATTATGCATAATCACCATCAGTAAACAGGACGCTGTCTGACTCCCTCACTCGCGGGGACGGAGGCTGTTTTCTGGGGGAAAGTTCCCTGAAGTCTCGGTCCGGAGGGCTGGCGGTCGCGGTGATTTATTTTAGTCACAGACACTCGGGGAGGTAAAGTTTTTTGCCCGTGACAGACGCTGTTTTTGAGCAGAAATGTGAGGAGTAGTCAACAGGACAGACAGGAGGACAGACGCTTCTCTACGTACAGCTGCGGTATTTATTTTCCTCATATAAGTTGCCAAAGACAGTTACAGTTACTACGTTACTTTTGTTCGGTCCTGTAACGTTGCTTTGTTGCTCTGTATTTAGTTGAGTGAAGGACCTGTGTAGTTATCAGACTGTCAGACCGACACGCCCTCGCTCCGTGCCTCCGGATTATCTGTTCACACTGGGAGGGCTCACCAATAATACGGCCCTGATACTACCTCCAGAGGCGGATCCGCGCTGGAGCGAAATTTCCCCCCTCTCCGCATCTGAAACTTTCACACAGAGGCGGGTGCGGAGAATTGGCACAGGATCCCCACATGCTAACGGCAGTGTGAAAGAGGCCAGTGTGTCTTCAGAACACCCCCCTTGTTTTCACTATTTTGGATTAGCCCAACCCACTCCAGACAAACAGATTGAAGAACCTACTAGAAGGCCTGGGTCCGGTGGTTTGTTAAATATTTATTTATTTTTATGCGTTTCATTAACAGTCATTCCTATTCTACCATGTCAAAGACATCAGCAGTGTGGCAGCATTTTATAAAAATGGAAAATGGAAAAAAAGTCGAATGCAAAGTTTGCAAACAAAAGTTTGTAGATTCACAGCTCGACTACAAACATGGCATATCACCTAAAAACAGTAAGCTAACTTGTCTGCGTTAGGTTGCTCCGTCCGTTTTAAGTATATGAACGATTATTTTTTCTTAAAGTGTACTTGCCTTTTGTGTTTAAGAGTAAAAGTTTTAGGTTATAGTTCGTGTCCCAGCCACGAAGCTGAGCTCCTGTTTTCAGTCTCGCTCTGTGCGAGGACACGCACAGAGCGAAATTGAAGTGGCTGTAAATGATTATAGCATGACAAAAACAATTGTCTAATAAATATTCCCTTAACAGTTCTTGTGCTGATATCACTAGTTGACATAGTACATTAATTAATTTCAGTGCAAAATAGTAGGGTCAAAAATGATTTAATCTAAAGCAAATAGACCAAAGATTTCTTTGGTTGATTGCAGCCCTACAAGCAAGTGCATACATGCGACAAAAAAAGAAGAAAACAAGACATAACATGACAAGAATAAAAGAAATGCAGACTTTAAACTGCCTGTATGTTAACAGAAACAAAGTTTGTTTTACCTTCTCTCTTTCAGAGGACAGAGACCCGTCCATTGTTGGGTTTTGGGGTCAAAGCATTCGACAGAGTCAAATAGCTTCCCATAGGAGCCCCCACCGATGGCATAGATCTTCTTGTTCATGGAAGCGTAGCAGCCAACCTGAAACAGAAGTCAGGCAAGGCTGTAGAAATCACAACATGTATAGAAAGGTTCACTGTGGAAAATGAATGTCTTGGTCTGAATTCTGTTTAATTTCCACAATTGTATTGCAACCGCATGGTCATTTTAGTTACATTGTTGCGTTTGTCTGACACACCTTCATGAAAATGATAACAATCTGGTGTGAGAGACCAAAAGCAGGCAACAACTGAAGGAGGAAGGGAAAGAGATTTTTTTTAGAGGACAAATTTTGCAAAAATATTCTAAAAAGTATTTTCCTGGCATTGTCTGCCTTAATCTTACTTGTTGACAAATAAAATGTACATTTAAAAGTTAGTGTTCATTTTAAGCTACTGCTATTCCAAATTTCGTTTAGAAACAGTAAGTAGCGGAAAGCTGACAAGCTACCCACAACTTAAGCACTGGGGCTGGTAAGAGTCTTTGCTCTGCTCCCAATCTTAGGCTGGAGTCCGAAGAAGTTTGTTACGGACACTGCAGTCCATTGCAGATTAATGTCACTCCATAACCTAAAACATACCATCAATAGAATGAAATTACAGAAGTCATTTAAGTCTCATTTGGATACATTTATGATAGGAAATATTTTGTTAGTGACAAAAGATTGGACATTCTGTTGGTTTTAGTTTGATTTCGCTACTTCAGCAAAGAAAGACTTGGGTGACCTCATCCATCCATCTTCTTCCACGTTATCCGGGGCCGGGTCGCGGGGGCAGCTGTCTGAGCAGGGACACCGAGACTTCCCTCTCCCCGGACACTTCCTCCAGCTCTTCCGGGAGGATCCCAAGGCGTTCCCAGGCCAGCTGAGCAACATAGTCACACCAGCGTGTCCTGGGTCTTTCTCGGGGTCTCCTCCCGGTGGGACATGCAAGGAACACCTCCCGAGGGAGGCGTCCCGGGGCATCCGAAACAGATGCCCGAGCCACCTCAGCTGGCTCCTCTTGATGTGGAGGAGCAGCGGCTCTACTCCGAGCTCCTCCCGGGTGACAGAGCTTCTCACCCTATCTCTAAGGGAGCGCCCCGCCACCCTGCGGAGGAAACTCATTTCGGCCGCTTGTATCCGGGATCTTATTCTTTCGGTCATGACCCAAAGTTCATGGCCATGGCTGAGGGTAGGAACGTAGGCTGACTGGTAAATCGAGAGCTTCGCCTTTCGGCTCAGCTCTCTCTTCACCACGACAGACTGCAATGATCTGCCTGTCAATCTCACGCTCCATCCTTCTCTTACTTGTGAACAAGACCCCAAGATACTTAAACTCCTTCACTTGAGGCAGGAACTCTCCCCCAACCTGGAGGGAGCAAGCCACCTTTTTCCGGTCGAGGACCATTGTCTCCCGAACCAGACAACTCCGGCCCCTGGCTGCGCCTAGAAATTCTGTCCATAAAAATAATAAACAGTCCCAGTCCAAAATGCACTGGGAACAGGTCTGATTTACTGCCGGCAATGAAACCAAGCCGCTGCTACATTCGTACAGGGACCATACAGCCCTTAGCAGAGGGCCTCCGACCCCGTACTCCCGGAGCACCTCCCACAGATTGCCACAAGGGACACGGTCGAATGCCTTCTCCAAGTCCACAAAACACATGTGGACTGATTGGGCAAACTCCCATGAACCCTCGAGCACCCTGCGGAGACTATACAGCTGGTCCAGTGTTCCGCAGCGAGGACAAAAATCGCATTGTACCTCCTGAATCCGAGGTTCGACTATCGGCCGAATTCTCCTATCCAGTAGAATAGACTTTCCCAGGGAGGCTGAGGAGTGTGATCCCTCGATAGTTGGAACACACCCTCCGGTAGGGATGTAACGGTATGAAAATTTCACACCGCGGTAATAGTGACCAAAATGATCAGTTATTGGTTTACCGTGGTATTTTTAAAATGTCTTCAAAATGTTGAAAAACTACACACTGATACACTGATAAATTGAAATAATTTCACCAAGATTTATATTTGAATAGATTTATTATATATCAATATAGTCCAAATCCAAAACCTTAACAAAAGACTGCAAAATCAACATTAAATAAGTATAAAAGAATGTATCAAAACGCGCAAGCAGGGAAAACAAAACAAAAATGTGAAAGTGGCAGGGAGATAGACAAACAGATAGACGCAGATCACGCCTTAGTCTTCTGAGAAATTAATTTCAATGCCAATCTTCCCCCCCCCCCATATTCTCTCCCCATCACAGCAGAGGAGGGAAGAGAGAAAGAGAGAGACAGAGAACGACCCCGCTCCAGCTGACTGATAACCTTGAAGTGATGTTAAATAAAAGGGTTTGATTTTGAAACAGAAGCCTTGTTGTGGTTGTTATTGTATTATTTATTCTTTCTGAGACTATTGCATATAGTTAATTATACATTTAATGATCAGCAGTTTCATCCTTGCGCTGTGTGATCAGGCAGCCTTCCCAAACGTCAGGCCCACCCGCCGCCTATGCCGAGCGTTAATTGCGCGTTAAAAAAATTAATGGCGTTAAGAGGAGGTTGCGTTAACGAGTTATTAATGCGTTAACTTTGACAGCCCTAGTTATTATTAATTATTACTGTCAATACTAAGGGTGCAACCAACAGATCACAAAACTCACAATTCAGATCATATCACTTTTGTTAGAAACAGGTTGGATAATTTTTAGATCAAAAATGAATTATGAATCCTCCATTTTGGCTCTTATCTCTATCTAGACACTTGTTATATCCACCATTTTGTATTATTCTTTATATATAGTCTATTCTACAAATAATCCACAAGTATTATATATTTATGATATTACTGGCTGGATATATATATATTGTCTGTCTCTCTGTCTGCCTGCTCGTCTGTTGTCAGTGGACTTGGTCGGTTTGATTGGTCAGATGTCTGCTGAGCCACAGGTAGATGCTGCTCCGGTGAACGGAGCTGAGATGAAAGTCAGTCATCTCAGTCAGTTTGCGTTCACTAACTCAGTCCACCCAGTACGTGTTTGTCTCAAATCCTCCTCACTACAGCTCTGCATCAATATTTGTGGAATTATTAGGTCGACTTTAAAAAGTGCAATAAACAATCAAAGCTAGGGTCTGTAATGTTGTTCAGAAACACATTTTGTTATACTGGGTGAAATGATCCTGCTATCCTGAGAGTAGTCATTACATTATGTATTCAGAAAAAGGAACGAAAATAATCGGACCTCTGTGGCAGCTGTAGGACTGAGAAAAATCTGATGCCGGAAATATTCAGCACACTCCTCTGCAGAAATACGAGTTGCAGGAGAAGACATTCATTTGGTTACAATGGCAGAGAAAATGCAGCCAGCGTTACTTGTAACAGCTTACCCCGCTAAAAAGGCAAGGAAAAGAAAGCCTGAGGCAGGAAAGGCTGCGACGAAAAAGGCTCTGGATAAAGAAAGAAGTCGGACCGAGTCAACATCGGTGTGGCGTTTGAGCGGTGGAGACAACTGGGGCATGTGAAGGGCTTGAAAAGTGATGCAGAGGTTGCTCTCTTTCTGTTGGACAGGTAATTATTTGTTTTGTTTCAGGGGGATTTGTTATTTTCATGAAATATGTGAGGTTTGCCAACTTGGCTACGTTTGTAGCTCGTATTAGCACAATGCTAACGTTAGCTTCGGTCCGCTGCGTTGCGGCTACGATCCGGTTTTGCTCCGCCGTTGGCAATCCCCACCGGTCGCGGTTTGAGTCCGCAACAGCGCAGTACGATAGACAGCTGGCCTCACGATGTGTGCTAGTGTCAACACGGAGTGTTTTATTTTGAAAAGTAACCAGATGTAGTTTGTTATTTTGGCGCTTGACTTCCTGTCTCTTCCGTGCTAAATGCAGCTGAATTGCTGCGTGTTGGTCCGGCATCTCCCTCTCCCTGCTGAGTCCCACTAACAGATGCGCGTTCAAGTTTGTGGGGGCGTGGCTTTGGACGGAGCACTGAAGGGGGGGGGTTGGAACTTAGGTGCCACTTTCAAATCTCGCTAGCTCTCTTGCTGGCTCTCCAGGATTGTAGACCCTAGCTTTAATAAGCGGTTCAGATAACGTGCCAAATCACGGATCAACTTTGTTCAGATACCATTATCTGGTCAGTTTAAATTAGTGACAACAGCAAATCAGACAGAGAAAACTCGACATACACATACATCACCCGAGCTTAAAGTTAGCTTACCTTGCATTCGCTGAACAGTTGAGGGTGATGGTCGTACAGTGAAAGTAAGTAAATTGGAGGTGTTGCTGCCCCTCGCAACAACTTTCTTCTTGCAGCTCCTGTAGATAGGGCTGGCATCCTCAACCAGCTGTCCCTGAGCATTCTTATAATAACCAAAATACGCCCAGACTGCAGATTTGGTTCTCTTTGAGGACGGAAAAATACCTTGATGCGCGCTGCGCATGCGTATCTTGCAAGTTTTCTACACCGTGGTTATCGGCCGCAGCGGTTACCATGGTAATTAAAACTTAAACGGTAATCTTCACTGTCGGGAATTTTACCATGGTTTACGTGACACCGGTAACTGTTACATCCCTACCCTCCGGTCCCCCTTTTTGAATAGGGGGACCACCAGTCTGCCAGTCCAGAGGCACTGTCCCCGACTGCCACGCGATGCTGCAGAAACGTGTCAACCAAGACAGCCACACAACATCCAGAGACTTGAGGTACGCAGCGCGGATCTCATCCACCCCTGGTGCCTTGCCACTGAGGAGCTTCTGGACGACCACAGTGACTTCAACCTCTAAGTCCCCAGCCTCTGCTTCCTCTATGGAAGGCATGTCAGTGGGATTGGTGAGATCCTCGAAGTATTCCTTCCACCGCCCGACAATGTCCCCAGTCGAGGTCAACAGCTCCCCAAGTGTTGGTGGAGGATTGCTTCCCCCTCCTGAGGCGCCAGATGGTTTGGCAGAATTTCTTTGAGGCCGACCGATAGTCCTCCTCAATGGCCTCCCCGAACCTTTCCCAGACCAGAGTTTTTGCTTCCGCGACTGCCCGTGCTGCCGCATGCTTTGCCTGCCGGTACCCGTTAGCTGCCTCAGGAGTCCCCCGAGCCAACCAGGCTCGATAGGACTCCTTCTTCAGCTTGACAGCGTCCCTTACTTCCGGAGTCCACCACCGGGTTCGGGGATTGCCGACACGACAGGTACCGGAGACCTTACGGCCACAGCTTCGGACAGCCGCGTCAACAATGGAAGTTGAGAACATGGTCCATTCAGACTCAATGTCCCCAGCCTCCCTCGGGATCTGGTCAAAGCTCTCCCGGTGGTGGGAGTTAGAGACCTCCCTGACAGAGGGTTCCACCAGACATTCCCAGCAGACCCTCACAATACGTTTGGGTCTGCCAGGTCTGTCCAACTTCCTCCCCTGCTAGCGGATGCAACTCACCACTAGGTGGTGATCAGTTGACAGCTCAGCCCCTCTCTTCACCTGAGTGTCCATGACATACGGCCGGAGGTCAGATGACACATCTACAAAGTCGATCAATGACCTCCATCTAGAGTTCTCAACAGGCCTGAAAATTACAACCCCACCCGACCCGGCCCGCGGGTTTTTAAGCACGAACCCGACGCAGCCCGACACACCAGCATTAATTGTCTGTCCGAACCGGGCCCGAACCCGACCCCCCGCGCGCCTGCATTGTTTTCCTCATACACTTGTTATTGTAACTTTGCCAACGGCGTCAGGTCTGCGTCTGCCCCTCCCCATGAAGCAGGCAGCCAGACTTACTCTTCACCACACGTGAACAGCGATGATTCACAGAACAAACAATATATAATTTACAACCTGCAAGAAATGTGTTTTATGAAATGTGTTTCATACAAAAGGAAGCCCGAGGCCTGACCCGACCCAGCTCATTTGCGTGTTTTTTTGGCCTGAACCTTTGTCGGACCGGGCCGACCCGTTGAGAACTCTACCTCCATCCTTGGGCATCCTGGTGCCACGTGCACATATGGACGCCCTCATGCTTGAACATGGTGTTTGTTATTGACAAACTGTGACTAGCACAATAAGGCGCACGGAGGCGACCCTCTTGCTCACCGGGGTGAACTCCAACACATGGCGGCTGAGCTGGGGGGCTACAAGCAAGCCCACACCAGCTCGCTGCCTCTCACCGTGGGCAACTCCAGAGTAAAAGAGAGTCCAGGCTCTCTCAACGAGTTGGGTTTCAGAGCCCAGACTGTGTTCAGGAGGTGAGCCTGACTATCTCTAGCCAGTACCTCTAAACCTCCCACACTAGCTTAGGCTCTTTCCGCCCAAGCGAGGCGACATTCCATGTTCCCATGGCTAAGGTCACCGTCCGGGGATTGGGTCATCAGGGCCCCCGCCCACGACTGCCACCCAAATCTCACTGCACCGGCCCCTTCTATACCCTCCTGTGGGGGGGTGAGCCTACTGGAGGGCTACTTGGGTGACCTTATTAGTGAAAATATTAAATCAATTTGCCCCACTAATAATACATGATTTCCTGCTCATTTTGAGTACAAAGAGTCAAGTAGAGCTCCCCTGTGAGGAGGGAACAACTGCATATGAGAAAATATTGTTTAGGAAATAATACTGAGGTTCAATGGTACAATAAATCCTGATACTGAGTTTTGATAATAATGCTCAACCTTCTTACACGTCTGATATTATTCATAAATAGCACTGACGACATTACCAGGGATGTGATTGGACAACGAAAAAAAAGCAAGGGGGGGGGCTGGTATGTAACGCTGTTACTGTGATGATACATGACACTTAAATATTGAATCTGTGTCTATAATAACCACACCCTGAAATGTAAATGTGTCTTGGTTCATTTAATTTAACTTAAAATTTGGACAACTGACTGCATAATATATGAATCAGAAACAGAAATGCTTTACAGCAGCTCCCATTCAAAGTCAAAAATATGCAGAAAAATAGTAGTAATAATAATAATAAACTATTTATATGCTGCATATTTATAATAGAAGCCTACTGCAACTGTACTTTTTTTACCATTAAATGTTATTTTATACATTATCATTATTCTATAATGTTCTGTCATGGAGTACATCACTTCACTGCTAACAGAAAAGAGAGCAGCTCACTGCCAGTTGCAGCCTCTTATCGTGATCTGCAGTCTTTGTTAATTTTTTGTCATGATTGTTATTATTAGTACTTAGATTATCAAAAATCACAGTTACATGTCAGGATGTGGTCATTATAGACAGATTTAACATTTAACTGTCATGTATCATCACATTAACAGCGTTACATACATTAGCAGCTGTAAACACATAAACACATTATAAAACACATCATGTGGTCCCCTTTAAGCGCGGGGTGCAGGTGTATATTTTGGTAAATAACCACCGGTTCCAAATTAATGCCGAGTCCAATTAATTTTTTTTTAAAAAACAAAAAAAACATCAAGGAAGAAGACGTGACCACTGACACTGCACGATTTTTTTCTTCGCCTTTTTCACGTAGCAGTCATCACACTGATGATCGCCATGGCTCCGGTGCAGCAAACTTTCTGTCTTAAAATATGCAGAGGAAAACTCGGGAGAAGCAGCCGCTAGATGTTTCTCTGTCGACCCCAAGAGAGTGAGAGACCGGCGAAAAAATAAAACGGAGCTTCAGCGTCTGTCCGCGGAGGACAGCAACAGGGCCAGACTGCCTGCTGTAGGGAGGAAGAAGGCTAACGAGGAGCCTGAGATAAACATGCGGGAAACAGCTATCAGCAAACGGGTACGCCACGAGAGAGTGTCCCGCAAAATGATCTGGGTGATGGAGAAACAAATGTACGCCACCGTGAGTGACAGCAGAGGTGAGGAGTTTCGGATTTTGTGAGGAAGGAAATAAACGCCTGGTCTGTTAAAACCTACTGGTGGTTAATGGTGGTCTGGCGGTCCGCCGGTCCTACCCCCCCCCCCCAAAAAAATGGATTTGCCTGATTCACGAGGGTCGCATTTTCATGTCGAAAAATCCGGATTTCCGGAAAAATCACATGCCTGATTACATCAAACAAGTTAGAGGGGATATAATGTTAAGTACTGGGTTGTGGGATTGTTATGCATATTCTTTGAAATGTGATATTTGTCTGCATGTTGTTACCTTACGGATCATGGTCATACTGGTTTGCATTTTCCAGGTACTGAAGTGAGGGTCAAACACTTCAACAGTGATCAGCTCCGTCTCTTGATTCTCTCCTCCAAGAACATAGATCAGACCGTCTAGTTCCACCACACCAAAGTTCTGACGAGCCTATGTACATCAGTGACATCTCAATCAAAGCATAGCAATGTCCCACGCATTCAACTATAAACAAACTCTTTGTGGTCTAATGCTCCATTGAAATCACACTTAAAGCACAGGTATTGCACCATTCCATTTCTGACCACCAATGCTGACAAATTGCAATGAAGGTCCAAATCTTGGGACCTACTTTACAGTATGTCATATGTGACAGCAGTATTTGATAATTTGATCATGCCTTTTTAACTAATCTAAATTGAAAACAGTACAACGATAGTATATTTAATGTTTTATCTCATCAATATAACTGAATTTTAGGAAAAAATGTATGTTTATTCTGAATTAGATCCCAGTAAATGTTTCAAACTAATTGGGACATGGGCAACAAAAGACTGGGTAAGTTGCGTTATTCTCCAAAACACCTACATTCAGTTAACCAGTTTAACTGGTAACAGGTGATAGTATCATGATTGGGTATGAAACAAACATCCTTGAAAGACTTGGTCGTTCACAAAAAAGGATGAGGGTGAGGTTCACCACTTCGTAAACCAGATGATAGTATAAAGGGATATTAGCACATGGGCTCAGAAACACTACGTAAAACTACTGTTAGTAAACATGGTTAACTTAAAAAAATATTGCATTCTGTTTTTACTGACATTTTACACAACATCCCAACAGTTTAAGAATTCAGGTCATATTTTGAAATATAATTTTGATACATAACTATTGTTGAGAGTGTTCAGCAATATACAATCTCAGAATTACTCACTTTTCCCAATTTTATTTTAAGGAGAGGATTGGAGTAGTCTACCATCTGCCTGTTCTGACAGCATGGTTTAAAGTGAACCTGTTTTGCAGCACTGCTGACACCCAGTGGTCATAAACTTAAATAAACAAGTCAGCAAAAATACACTCTACACTCTTTAATGTAACATGGCTGCAAAAACATGGTTTGTATGATCGGCGAACAGCAGCAAATTCAAATAGAGCAAATACACATTTTCAAACCATTCCAATATAAGAAAAAGGGACAGAAATTCTACTGCGAATATAATTCTCAGCGGTTGATCTACTTTTAATAGAGAGACCATTCTAACTCCTGAAAACTCACAAAAAATAAGGTCAGAGAATGAGCTGAGTATACCTGTAGCATTGTGGGTATGGGGCTCCAGGTGTTGGATTCTGGGTCATATTTTTCTCCACTGTCCAAGACTGTGTTGTGTTCATCTCTTCCTCCCATCACAAACAGAAAACCCTCTAAAAGACACAAAACATGGACTTAATATTTTCTTAATCTGCTAGTTGCACTGTTTTACTAAAACCCTAATTCTGATGAAAGGCTCATAATTGAAGGAATTCCTCATAACCAGTATTTGGCAAGTTACCTCCAAAATGTAATGTATATATATATTAATGAAAATAATATATATAACTGTTATATGTTACCTCTGTAGCGTTTTACCCTTACTACTGCTCATGACATGGGGCAAACATATTTTATATGCATCACTTCAGTGATGGTGGATTTTCCTGGCCTAAGCCCAGCACTGACCGGCAGCTACCACCCCGTGTCCGAGGCGGGCTACGCTCATTGGCTGTAGCTCGATCCAGCCCTGTCTGTTGGTGTCATAGAGTGGACACATGCAACGCGTCACAGCAGTCGCCCTCCTGTTTCTGTACAAAAAAACACAAACAAACCGGACAGGATGTGAGAAGACAGTATGATCCAAGTGAATTAAGCATTACTCTTCAAAATTTTACTCAAATAAACCATTATTTCATCTGTCACTGAGACATGTCATCTGTCTTGGACATCATTTAAAATGACAGAAAATGTCTGCATACCAACTACAACTGAAGACCGTTCAAAAGGCAACTTTAGATTGTTCCATTTGAGTAAGAATTACTTTGAACTGACATATATTTATGCCAAAGAAATCTGTAGATTTGAACTGCTTAGCATTTTCCCTGAAAATGTGGTGAAATAAATTCAAGGGCCTCTTTGTAGGCCAGGGTTGCACAGAATGTGTCATCATGTTGATAATTGCATGTCCAAACAGAATGTAATTGGTCAAATAAAGATGGTGGACAGTGACTCACTTGCGATCCTCACCCCCTGCGACAACGATACACTCAGAGTATCCTCTGGGTTTGAAAGCAGCGAGCAGAGCCTCACCCTGCAGCTGACCTTCTGTCAGCACCGGCTGACAATATTCTCTGATAACCTCCCTCATTAGCGGCTCTCCCAAGGCCTGGTGGGATACCATGTTGTTATACTACTGGTTATACTATGTAGTACATAGAAGTTTAAATCTGGATGACACTTTATGGTTTCCTTACCTGCTCTCTCAGGTAGCCTATGTCAAGGCCATGCAGCCATACTGCAGACATCACTTCCTTCATGTGTACCTGCAAATACAGATAGAATAAGACTCAATGGCATTTATACAGTGATCTGGGTGAATATTGGATTCTAGTTGGCCCAAGCGTGTCAATTAACTTTTGATGTACTGACACCTCTGGAACTAAAGTAGCTCCAGTAAAACTGTCTGTTCACCGCTCTAAATAAATGCACTACATCCTGTATCTAAAATGAGTGGCATTGGCATGACTTGGCTGTGGACACCTCAATATTTGAAATCAATTAAATTATTTTTAAAATATGAATATTTTACTTAGAACACTGTGTAGTCCTTCAGTGCATCATCCTCTAAAGAACACAGGGTGGCGCTTATAACACACAAGCTGCATGAAGCAGCCCATACACTAAAAGGTGAGTGAACCCTGGTTGATTTTATAAAGCTGATTAAACTGTTTTAGTGTGCGATTACTCACCACTCCAGCTGCTACACTGTTCCTCTGATCTACTGGTAACAAGTAATCCTCCCACATCCCATTCACTATTCAACTACGCATTTCAATCAATCAATCTTTATCTTTATAGTGCCAATTAACAACCTAAGTCATCTCATGACACTTTCTTAATCGAGCAGGTCTAGACCATACTCCCTAATTAAGCAAGTACTTTGTTGACAGTGGCTTCTTCAGTTCTAACTTCTGTTCTTCATTTAGAACTGAAGAAGCCTCTTGGATGAGAGATGAAAAGTCTTCCTAGATTTACCATGAACTGGATGACTGAGATCCAACCTTTTTATTATAAAGCTTCCATCATTAACCATATAACTGCAGTTAATACTTTACAAGTTTTTTTCAATCACTAAAATGTATCAATATTTGCAAATCAGCCATTCCAAGTTGCAGGGCTACATTTTCCATAGCCTCTAATGCTCATCACCCACCCTGCGATCCTCAGGGTCATGTGCGAACCATCGCACCACAGCCTCCAGCACATGCTTTTCATTGCCTATGTTCAACTTCTCCATGGCCAGCACTTCACAGATCCGGTTTGGGGGCAGCTCCCTGAATTCCTCAGAGACAGCCACATCTGCAAAATGTGTCTGCAGAAACTCGGTGGCAATGTAGTGAACGTGATGAAGGCAGTAGTGCAGAGAGAAGAGCCTGATGCCTATGCAGTTCTCTGCAGTAATGCAGCTCTCTAAGAACTGGCAGCACAGGAACTTGAGGTCAGTCATGAGGAGCAGGTCAGACGCCTGCACCATGTCCTGGATGGTGTCTTCACTCAAAGTGATCTGTGTGTGAAAGACAGACATGCAGGTGGTGAGACAAAGATGAAAGTGGGGCAGCAAACACATACCTTTGCTTATCAGACCAAAAAACAGTGTGTGTGTGTGTGTGTGTGTGTGTGTCATTCTGCACACTCACTTCACCACTGAAGATGTAGTCCAGGATCTGTTTCATGATGGACATGGACACTCCTTGCAGCTCAATCCTGTATGTAGACCCATCTTCCTTAGGGGGATTGTAATTCAGCTTGGTCCTAAAAGGAAACCATTAACACAACTTAATGACACATATGCCATTAAAACCTGCTGTACTTGTATCATTCTTGGCAGTGCCAATGCCTTAGTGAAAGTGGACACACCCATTTTACCAAAGACATGTAATGCAAGACTATATTAGGGCTAGTGTAACTGAGTCAATGCTGTAAGATCAGGACACATGTTCTGACCTGATATAAGGGCTAGCAGCAGCCAAGATGTTTTTCTGCACGGGAAGCTCCTCTCCATCAACCACCAGGAGAGCGTCGTGGAAACTTTGCTCATGCCAGAAGACGCGAAGCACTCGGAGGAGTTTCTGGGAATGTTGTGGGTCCGAAACCTTCGAACCGGGTTCACCATCAGAGTGGGGCATGGCTAAACCTGCCTTCAAACAAATTAACAGGGGACATTCTTCAGTACGGTTTGCACAACACACAACACTGACATAAAAAAAAAAACTGTCTAACGTTATACAATGGCTGTATAGACTGCTCCCTCAGTAAGTCACCTGATACAACACAACACAACACAACACAACACGGTGGGCATCAGCGGGCTACATTGCGTAGCTTGTAGGTTTTGTTTACTGATTACTGTGGGAAAACACAACAGTTTCTATTACTAACAGGTTTCTAGATTAAGTTTGGCAACGGTGCTGGAGAAAATAGTACGTTAGGGCTATGCTAGTAGCACAACAACTGACAACAAACAACAGTTATATGTCGAAGTCGAAAAAAGGTCGCTAGCCATGGTATTCATAATTCAGTAGTAGAACGGGTCACTTAGCTAACAGTCAGTGAGCCAAATAATTAGCAAATGAGTAAAGCTACAAACACGTTAACATAGGCTTGAGCATTATACGTTTGAAATGGTTCAAAACTGTTATGTCAGTCCATTCATTTTAGCAATTCAAGTGTACTCTCCCTAGGTGTCTTACCTTAATACTACGACAAGTGTTTTTCTTTTCTGGGTATACGCTGTACCTAACTCCAGTCAGGACAACATAAATCTCTCCATGCGAAATGTTCTAACTGACGTGAGGACATGTATTATGACGCGTTCGCTGCAAAAGGAAATATGGGAAATATGAATTCAACGTGTTGATATATATATGTGTGTGTATGTGAAACAAATTGTAATGCTATAAAGCCAATAGAAGTTAAACGATAAACAACGTATCCCCATACGACAATATTTTATAATCAAAGCTCTCATGAAATATATGGCGTTTACAATCACAGCCATTCCATACTAGAATTCATCTGGCACATGAACGCAGCATCAGCTAGGCGGAAGGCGGGTAGATAAACAACGTCCCAATACTTTGGGAGGAACCTTTGAGGGAATAGGATTTTGGACAAGTTACTTCTGTAACAGATATTAGTTAAGTTATTCAGATGACTTTGTGTAATTTGTTTTATACAATAAGACAACTAAGACGACGTCGCGTGTTCATTCTCTAGATGTCGAAATGATTGTAAGCAGCGAGTATCACAAAGAAGCGGAACGACGCCCCAGAACCACTTTGACAACATAAAGCCGTCAAAATGAATTTCCGGTGTAAGTAAAATCTAAAACCCAACTCGTATTGTATGGTAATACTTTTGTTTTTAAGCGTATACATTAGTATTTAAACAGTTAATGAATACATAATCTTATTTACATCGTATATATTCATGGCCATAAGTTACGGATCTGTGCACGAGTACATAGACCTAACATTTGCGCTTTTAATTTGAAGGAAACTCTGTCGTCATTCTGGCCGCTGTTACCTCTGGGTAATTTGAAAATATATCTCGCCGCCATTACTCCGAATAAACGTAAATATTATTACGCTTTACGCAGGACTATAGAAAGGTAATAGTGTCGACTATTTGTGGAGGCTAGTATGTAGTACTGTGCTAGTTTAGAGTACCGTGCAGCATTACTGTAAAACTACATAGGAGACGTCACTAATAAGCAAAGTCTGCCTCGCTTCTGTTCCATGATAAATTCTTCCCGCGATTTAACAATAATGTGTCATGTTAAACCATCAAATTGGTATTTCCTAAGGTAATTTCATTTCCGTGTCTAGCTCCTGTGGTGATGCTGTGGTGAAGGAACTACTGAGCAACGTAACTGTTCTGACGGAACGGAACTGGCGTCAGAGAGGTTGACAGTACAAACATGCTTCGACCTGCTCGCAGCAGGCTGTCTGCATGGATAGAGAGTCTGATCCTGAGTTACGGCACCCAGAAGGAGAGCAGCGGGTGGCTGAAGGCTCATGTTATCGGGGTGGGTCCGATGTCTCAGGACCAGGCCCAGGGCACCGACCCCCCCATGGGGCTGCTCTTCCTGTCCGACGGGATGCTCCAGATCCCCGCCATTCTCACCGCCTCCGCCTGGGAGCATCTTCAGGAGAAGGAGGACCGCGAAAGTTTAAGCAGTCTGGTCAACACAACTGTCTGCATTAAGGACTACCGGCTGCAGTTTCTCATGGCCCACGAACAGACTAAATGCAGGTTCTTCTTATCAGTTGGAGAGCTGGCTACTACTGCAGCTGGTCCAGTGAAAGACAACACCCCTTGCTGCACGACGCTGCCCTCTGTCAGGAAGGAGATCTGTAAGACGTGGAGGGCCATGCTGGGTCAGGAAGTGCAGGATTCTCAGGCAAGCCAGTGTGGGTTTGATCTGTCCGAGCTGCTGGGGGAGTGGCAGCATGACTGTATGCAGGCTCTTCTGGAGGATGTAAAGGAGAGACTGATGACAGTGAGCAGCCGTCCTGTGAGCCCACAGCCCTCCACCTCAACTTACACCCCACTGTCAGCCAAAGCAGACACATCCAAGGCCACGAGCTGGGACGTTGAACGGGTCGCATATAAAAGAGTGAAATGTTTTAGCGTCCCTGTAAGGTATCTTCTCATCCCAGAGGAAGATACTATGCAGCTGCCAACACCACCGAATGTCGGAAGCAGTTCACCAAGTGGGCTCCCTGCTGCTTCAGGGGACAGAGAGAGAGATTTGCCTCAAGTCTCCAAGCCATCAGAGACCACACAGCCTTCTGTTGATCATGCAGAGTGGAGAATAGCCAAGCCAGCAGTTCTGGTGACAGGCCACAACACCAATGGGCACTCATCTCCTCTTGTGGAGGACAGCATGCTACATGAGTTCACGATCGCAGGGGTGACTGACAGAAGCATCAGACCCTCATCAAACCCCTGGGACATGTTTCCTCCGCCATGTGACACTTCCTCATCCTCTAATCCATCCCCAGACGCAACACCAACCCACTCCATACACAATCCTACTGCTGCTGAGTCCAAGCCTGATTGTGCTGTCATCTTAACCAGCACGCAGCTTTCTGTCCACAGCTCAAAAGAATCCCAGCACACATCAGAGCGCAGCAAGGGAGAACACAGCTACCTCCCGCCGTACCAGAAACTACAACAGTTATCTAGCGTCCCCACCACTGCTGGCTCTTCAACTTCTGTGACTCCACCAGAATCCCCTATCAGACCGTTCAACCGTTTGCCCACCATAGATGAACACTGCACCAGCACAGCACAACAAAATCCTCTGACTTTGGACCAAGAAAGACAGATTTTGGAGCAGGAAATGAAGGAGGGAAAATGCAGAAAGGCAAAGAGAAAGAGAAGTGAGCCCACACCAGAAGCACTTAGGGCCTTATTGAATGAGGAAGAGGCAGAAGCTCAGATCAGTGGGAGTCCTCCGTCTTGGCTCTTTGACACTCAGGCAGGCTCCAAAGAGGGCAGTAGTTACCGACAGGGTCAAACTGAAAGGACTGTCAGGAAAACCACACCCACTGTTCACAGTGATGGCCGGCTCTTCTCTTACTCTTACAGAGTGTCTGGACAGAATCTGCAGGACTTCAGTCAGTTCAAAGTAGCTAAGTCCTGGCTGCACTGGGCAGTCAAGTGCCTTGTTGTTCCTAAGCAGACAGATAATCCAAACAAGCCAGGAACCACCGATCAGACATCATCTGAAAGGACTAAGTTTACTTCACTTTAGCTTCCAAATGTTGATGAAAATGAAGCTCTGGTATTGTTTCAGTAGTTGTTTCCACCATGTTCGACATCACAGTCTCCTCAGATATTGTATACTTTATGTTAATGTTCCAGAGCAGCTTTGCGTAGTTGAGTGTAAATGAGTTTGTAAAAAAAATCTTGGTACATGCTATATTTTAAATAAATAAAAACACAATTTTCTTGTTTCAACTAAATTAGAATATTTGGTCAACCACATCTTAAAGAAATATTCATTGGAAGCGTTATGTTATAACGTTACACTCAGCTGTCCACTGAAGTTGACAAAAAAAGGAAATAAATGTATTCATGCTTAAAACTCCATGTATCATTTTGGCAAATTTAGGGTTTAACATCAAGTATACACTACTGACACATAAGGACCTTTTTAAATGAACAAAAAAAAGGAAAATTCATTCATTATCTACTCACTCTGAAGACGATCAAAATTCAGATTAAGTTTTGTTGTTACAAAAAACTAAGAGCTTCACAGATAACCGGGGTTGCATCATTCTCCTAAACAACTGATGTAGATGTTGACTTGTTTCAAAGTGTATGAAAATCTACCAAAATAAGGGCTGAATTGGCTCCATACAGGTCATCAAGTATAATCCAAGTCTCCACAAGCCCTCAGCCTCCATCACACAGAAGGCCTCTCTCTGTGTGAGTGTGGTGGAGGTTTCCTATGTACACTGTTGTGCAAGCTGTTTCCAAACTGTTTTGATGTCACAGCATTATGTTCATTTGTGCGGGACCTGTGTGGTTTGTCATCTACCTGCAGGAATCTTCTGGAGGCGCTCAGGCAGCAGGTTTATTTCACATCTGTAGTTTATAACAAAGGACAAATGAAATCGGTAGACTCGTGGTCTTTAGTGGTCAAGCAACACAGGCTCTGGTTTTTAGCAAATTGTCCTTAGCTTTTTTGGATTACAGTATGTTAACATTTTTGAAACTACACAGAACTCTGTACGATGCATAGTGATCAGATAGTGGATTTAAATTCACATAAATGAAATACATGACAACAAAAATAGTTTCTTAAATTTATAAGGAGAAATTAGCCTACAGAAATGAACAAATGAACAAAATTGATTCACACAGATTTCTTACACTAGACTGTTGCCTCTTTGTTTAATATTTTCCATTAAAAATGTAAGATTTTCTGTAACTCATTTAAATGACAAAAGACATAATACGTGGCATTTCGCTGCACTGCATACAGCAACATATGGTTAAATACCTGTGTTTTATAAAGGACAAAAGGATAGGGTAAACTTGTCACCTCTTGTGACTAACCATCACAAAAATGTTATCTTGCTGTATTGATTTCTTACTGGTGATGTTTGAACTAATAAAAACATGGCAAACTCACTGTAGGACAAATAAAATCAAACCAAGTACAACCAGCTCAACTTTAATGGGCTTTTCTAGTTGATTTACATTATTTTGTCTACAGACATGTTACCTAGCAGCAAATCTACCCATACTCCTTTGCTACTACTTCTTACACAGGTAAAAATGACGACAGCAGGTGGCGTAGTTGTCCCGTTTAGCAGGGTCATCATCAACCTTTTTAACTATGTTACACATGGGTGACCAAAACCACCCAGAGCGTCATCTACAGAGCATCTGTGAGGCATCTGCACAGAGCCCAGCTGCTCTGTTCACCCTGCTGCCATCGGACAAGTCATACACAAGTAGCTTCATTCTTCAGGCCATGAGCCTGTAATCTCACCCTCAACAATCCGTCATGAACGTTTAAATGCCTTAATTATTATGAATTAGTTTGTCTATATCAATGTTGAATGTGTTAAACTGAGATTTTAGGTGGGCCAAGAGACACTTTTCTTTCTTAAAATGTTTTCTCTCTTAAAATGTGTATGATATTCTATGTCTTAAAACTTATCCTAGGGGTATGTTTAAGTAGCGACAAGGACAACCTGGTGGATATAATGAAGAGTCAGTTACATCTTTCAGGGTAATGTTTGTTAACTGAACTTAAAAAAAGACAAAGGTTATAAAATATTTGACATTATTCTGTGCTGTTAGCCTCGTCAGTTTAGAAAGAAATGAATAAATTCTTCTCCTCTCAAGTCATGCATTTTTACAGTTCTATTAAAAGGGTGGTAAACATTGCCGACTTTCAATTGGGGCCTTTGTTGAGATGCCGACCCATCAGCATGTGGGTGAGGAGATATAAACTGAATTGTCATTTTTGGGTGAACTGGTCATATAGCATTAAGACTGTGATAAGTGATGAACAGCCTCTTAAAAATTCCAGCTGCTCTCATCATCTGCTCATTTGTGCAGAGCACTGGCTGATAGCTAAATGCTGTCTGTTGCAGCAATATATATTATTAAATGTGTTTTCTGCCGTATGGACAGAAGGAACTTCCCAGTTTATTTCCTTTGAAAATGTCAAATCCTGCTTGCTGCGGTTTGTACGTGTCTAATATTGCATGTTAGTTTAGTTTTATTTGCTAATGAATCACCGTCTGCTGAGAGAGAAACAGAGAAAAGAGCAACTTCTGCGTTTATCCAATGAAAGCTCAAAAAAACCCCTAATGTAAGCAGGAGCCAGCTGTGCGCACTTGTAAAGTTGTTATAATCCTCCTTTGACCTATAAACAGGAAAATACATAATATAAAGCATCATGCTCACATCTACAAATAATACACTGTCCATGTTGTCCTTGTAAGGCAATACAGCCCCATGAGCCTGCATGCAGCTTCTCACAGAGAACTTCAAACTCTGTGTTTCATTGAGTTCAGCTTTGATACAAACAAAGCCTGTTACTGTTTCTAATGAGCAGAGTCTCCATCGCCACGTGTGGCTCTGCCCAGGCCACATATAGGTTTAGGTATCATTTTAGTGTGTTGTATGTAGAATTTGAAAAGGACCCCAAATGTCATACCTAATGAAAATGAAGATATTGTGTTAAATATGTTTGGTAAAAGAGAAAATCATTCATTGCACACATACTTGAGAAACAAAGCATGTTTGCTAAAAGCTACTCAACTGTAGACTGGCTTTACTGTGGTTTTGCTTTGTAAGGTCCTGTTTCTTGTTTGGCTCATTGTTCTTTTTATCCAGGAGCTGCAGATGAAAATCAGTTTCAATATAACTTTTGGACAATACATCAAGTGGTATGTTGTGTTTAATATCTTACATGGTCTCTTTGCAAATGAAACAGAAAAGCATGTGTACATTAAACAGTAAACATAAAGTACACTGAGACAAAAATGATCAGAATAAAGAAGCTGCTGGATAAATGATGAGGTATGGGAACTGCAGTGAAAGGAATGGATGAATGAATAAATGGAGTGGTGAGCACGGTGTCCTGTGTCATGGTTATAATAATACTGACATTAATGAATTATTTGAACCACATAGGAACTACAGAGGTGGTTTAATTCTACCAGAATAGTTTGAGGGGAAAAAAATACTGTTTACACCCCCAAGATCTTTTAACCACTGTCATGGCTTTCATCACAGACACTCCTGTCTCCAGACTGATAGATGGACCTCTGTTTGTTTTCATCTGTTTCCTTTACAAAACCTAAACAAAAACAGAAATGTGAATTTTTACAAAGGTATTATTGTTATTATTATTATTATTTATATTATTATTATTATTATGTTGTTGTTGTTGTTGTTGTTGTTATAGTTAGTTAGTCAGTTAGTTAGTTGTTCTTCTGTGATATTTTCATTGTTGTTTGGGATCATCACGCTTCATGCATAGGGGAGACCAGGGACAGTTGTAACAGGGGATGGTTGTAACACCTTGAATTTCTCCAATCAGAAACAACCTAGACTGATGACACTCACTGTGCTCATGCTCAGTTAGTTTACCTCCATTCTTGCTTAAAAGGAAGCCACATTTGAAACATCCTGACCGCGTTATCTACAAAAGGTTGTTTTTGAGGTAAAAAAATTACTTTTCTTTCTCATGTACTTTTTTGGATGCTGTTATAAGATCAAATGTCTATGAATTCAAACAAGTATTATTAGAATCACTGTATGTAAGCTGAAAATAGAAATTGCTAACAAGTGTCAAGCTAGCAGTCAAGCTAGCTCACATGAGATGACAGTATTGGTGATACTGGGACGGTTGTAACGCCCTGTTACAACCGTCCCAGTATCACCAACCATGTTTCACTTAGCCAAGGTTAGGGATAGAGTTGCAGATTTTGGCATTAAAGATAAGCTATGCAGTTTTGGCAATTTCTTTGCTATTTTCTAGCCGGCCAATAGTTGCATGGCAGGTTTTTCCGCTCACAGAAACTGATCCAGTAAAGGGCCGCTGTGGCTGCTGGTTTTCATTCCAACCAAGCAAGAACACACCTGATTCGACTTATTCAATCAACTGAATTGTCTTTACACAGTTGATTAGTTGGATCAGGTGTGTTCCTGCTTGGTTGGAATGAAAACCTGCAGCCACAGCGGCCCTTTACTGGATCAGTTTGACACCACTGCGCTAGGGGGAAGCGAGACGACCACCCTTCACCCCAGAAAAAAGTCATAAACCATTCCAATGACTCCGAAGCTGTCAAGTTAAGGTAAATTAAGCAATTAAAGTCAAATGTGCACTTTTTTTAGATGTTCTACCCATTAAATAATTTTCTTGCATTATAATTTGATGGCTTCACCACTTTTTTGTCATGTTGTGTGAAAAAAAGGTAATCATTACTTAAAAACATGAAATCAATAGTCACAATAACGTGACTGATAAATATTTCTTCCATTTTGACTATACGATTGATTCATTGTGTATATTTTAGATGTCACAACCATCCCTGACATGTGTTACAACCGTCCCTGTACACTGTGACGGCTGTAACAGTGGAGAGACCGTATTAAAATCATTTTTTTTCAACCTTTACATATTTCATAAAAACATTTAAATACATTATTTCAGCAGTTGACAGATTGAAGTTTATAATATAACAAATTGGTTATTCCAGTGTAAATGGTTTTTTATGTATTGCTAAAATTGCCAAAAAAAAAAAAAAGTGTTACAACTGTCCCCGGTCTCCCCTACTTCTCTTTCACACATGCGCACTGTGTGTAGAGCAGCTGCAGCTGAAGTTATTGAGATCATTCATTTCACATGTTGTCGGACAGCAGCTGTCACTGTGTCCTCACATATTCTTTGAATCAAATGTCTGTGGTGTTGTCTGTAGAATCGGTTCCGTTCGGTCGGACTGGAAGAAGGTCTGACAAGAGTCCAAAGAAACCGTTTCAGTTATTTTCCCTTTTAGACACTTTGTTTTCATTTGAGCGAACCCACAGCAACTCCCAGAAAGGACTCGGCATGTTTGCTTGTTCTCTCTGTGTGAGCAACTCTCAGCGTCAGCGGTGGACGTGATATTTCAAACAGCACATCAGTGCGTTTATGTATTGGGTGCCCGGAAATTTTTCCAAATAAACACAGCTTGATTCGACTTGGGTGGGCAGACTTATCAAGCGACTAATTCTATAAACAGATGAGGGAATAACCCGGCACCTCATTGGTTGTGAGGCCGACGGGGGGAACATGAGGGAGTTCCAGCGCAATGAAATTTTAATTAATGTGGGTGGGCTGAGAACACCACCGACTGTTTATGATGGACAATTTATTTCCCAGTACAAAGTCAACATAACACAGCAAACGCACAACAATTATTAACATTTTCTGGGGCCCTCATGAGGTTGTGGAGTCAGTCAGCGGAGGAGAGGAGCTCCGGGAGCAGCCTCAACTTACACCGGGACACACTTCGGCGTCATGACTCTCTACCACGGCCGCCTGTCGTCGCTCGGAGTGCCGTCCTCGGCCCTGAGCCTCTCCGGTCCCCCATTGATCTATCTGTACGGAGGGGATAGCGGAGGGGTCGTTCCAGCTGGTTTGAGCTTCGTACCGGCCCACCAGGAGCCTCCGCAGAAGCCGCCCTACAGTTACATCGCGCTCATCGCCATGGCAATCAAGAGCGCACCGGAGCAGCGCGCAACGCTCAGCGGCATCTACCAGTTCATCATGGACAGGTTCCCCTTTTATCACGACAACAAGCAGGGCTGGCAGAACTCCATCCGCCACAACCTCTCCCTCAACGACTGCTTTATAAAGGTGCCCAGAGAGAAGGGTCGTCCCGGTAAAGGCAGCTACTGGACGCTGGACACCAAGTGCCTGGATATGTTTGAGAACGGCAACTATCGGCGGAGGAAGAGGAAGGCACGGAGCCAGCAGGAGGTTGTGGACGCCAAATCGGCAGGACACAAGCGCACCAAGGGCCCAGGCCACTTCAGGGACCCTCAATCCTCTGTGAAACACCACACCGGCTCCGGGACAACAGAGGTACCACCGAGGCAGGATGCAGGGAGGATGGAGACACAACCAGACTCAAAAGCCGTTCTTGTTGAATTTAACCACGCCGAACACCCGCAAAGTCCCCCCATACAGAGACTGAAAGTGGCCACTAACCAGGACACCGTGGCGCCCACCGGGAGGAGGCTTGACGCCCTCCACACCGAGCCATGTCCCGCTCCAAGACACGCTCCGTTCTGGACTGACGGCGTGCATCTCCTCGGCGCGTCGCTCCGCCGAGGGCCAGTGGAGAGAAGGTCCCTGCTCAGCGGAAGAGAAAGAGAGAAGGGTCCGCTCTGCGCCGTCAGATGCGCAGGGAACACTAACTTTGCTGCACTTGAACAGGACAGAACGAAAGGAAACGCTCCGAGCAGGGATAAATCGAAAGGGTTTAGCATCGAGAGTATCTTATCGAAAAGTGAAGACGAAACGCGAAGCAGCGTCGTCGGTCTGTCAGCAGAGACATGCGCAGAGCGCCAGGGTCCTGCTCTCAGCTCGCCTGTGCTCCTCGGTGGTCGACCGCATCAGTTGTACCAGATAGGGTTTCCCTTCTGCTCCTACATGTCACTCACCTACCCTGACAAAGTTCTACATTTTAAATGAGTTCAGCCAATGTCTTTTACACACGGATCCGTACAAATGTAAAGTCTGCAATTAGCTTTGATGATGATTTACTCTGAGACAGTTTGCTGTTCTGCCTTTTTCATCATCTAATGCAATGTTCACTAATTGACCAAGAGCAGCAGGGAGGCTTTCGCTTTTACGCATGCGCAACTGTCAGGTTTGTGGCTTTCGCTGTTTCCCAACTGTTGCTCCTCAAAGTGTTAGAATTCTACTGCTCAATTCAACAAAAAGGTCAAAGGGTATGAGGATGTCATGGTCACATTAGAATTTAGGGATAGATCTCTTCAGCATTTCTCTCTGATTTCATGATTGTAGGACCCCTTGAAGTAAATATGTTTTCGTAATTCACAGATGAATCTTGAATGTCTGAGCCCGTGTGACCTATACAGTATATTGGAACTCTGGGGGCAATGTACCATATGAAAATAAAGTTTAGTACTCAATAATTGTATCAGACTCACTCCACTCTGCTCTGAATTTCACATGCAAAATATAGTTTAGTTTGTTCACAAAATGACAGCATCCTTAGATACACGTGTGAATCACATTAGAAACACCGCTGGCAGACAGGGGCTGGTGTTATCTGAATGACGTGTCACCTGAAGTTGTTCCTGTTTGTGATCAAAAGTAGATTCTCACTAAAAGAAAATAGACACATAACTTGCTATGTGTATTTCCTTTGCAGCTGTGAAATATAAAGATATGACACACTGAGGATTGCCAGGCCTCAGCTTTCACTTTTTAGTATCTTGACCTCTTCTGGTAACAGCTCAGGTGAAATAATCTGAAACAGCAAAATCATTAATGAGCTGTTCACAAATTAACAGTTTTTCAAACATTTATTGAAATCATTGATAGCTGATTTTGACCCGTGTTTCTCCTTAAACTAGTCTGTTTTGTATCAGTGCTACTAATTATGAATGGTGTGTGAAGATATCATCTGGTTCAGGAATTTTCACAAATATGGACATTAAAGGAACACTCCCCTCCAAAAATGAAAATGCAGTCATTATCCACTCACCACCATGCCGTTGAAAAGTCGGTTGGAGTTTTGTAGTCCACAAAACATTTCTGGAGCTTCACTGCAAAACAGTGACGCAGCATCCTCCTAAACAACTGAAGCAGATGGGGACTTGCTTGTGAAAGAGAAAAAAACAAGCATAAAAATATTGGCTCCGTTCACCTCGCTGGGGTTATCCAGGATTCTGAGAGCCCGAGAGACAAGATCCCAAATTGATTTATTAAGATGCTATTCGCAACCTTTTATAAGCTGAAATCTTGTATGCACCCCTTCTCGTGTAAATGATGTTTTTCAAATCAGTTTGTGACCTTTCAGAGACTTGGAATACACCAGATGGAGTGTATGAGTCATTTTCTGTATTTTTTTTGTTCTAAAACAAGTTGTTAAGGAGAATACAGCAACACAGTTTTGCAGTGAAGTTCCAGCAATGTTTTGAGGACTACTAAACTATTCCCTGAATAGAATAGAATAGAATAGAATAGAATAGAATAGAATAGAATAGGGAGTACTGGCACCAGATCGATTCAAGTGTCACAGCATTATTTGAAATAAGAGCCCTGGTTGACTGAATGACTTCATCCATCAGAGTTTAGTTAACTTGACAAAAAAAAAAACAAATCTTAACTCAGGGACCAGTGTTTAGCCACACCTTATGGTCTTCCTTAGAAGCACTTTAGACTCTTTTCTCTTCTTCATGCCAAGGTGCATGGAGAAGAGAAAAGGGTCTAAAGAGGAAAGAAATCCAGCAACACTCGTAGTATCAGTCGACCTTAAGACACAAGAGGCTTTTCTGTCAAACAGTCGTCTCCAATTTCAAAGAATAACTTTTAAGATTCAAGATTAATGTGTCCTTATGTAATACAAGATTACATAAGGACATGTATGCTTGTAATTCCCTGAGATACATACAAACACAAAAGACAAGCTATACAGACTGATTAATACATAATAATCAAAATAAATGATTCATGGTTGAGTTGTCTTTTAGTATCTTTGGGCTCTGTGCAGACATCGCACTTCACTGATGTCACTGGTGTTCTGTAGATGGTACCAGTGATGTTCTGGGCGGTTTCAATCAAGTTCCTGTTTCCAGTCAGGATGCTTTCTATTGCTCCTGTTGCTAGGTCGATGAGAACTCGGCGCCAGAATTTAGCTTTCTTATGTTCCCTCTGTATATGTTAGTAAAAGAAGATCATTTTCTGTGTTTTTTTGTTTTTTTTTTAAGCAGGGTGGTGATGTGTGAAGACCACATGTTCACTGTGATTTTTGATTCCCAGGAACCTAAAGAAGAATCAGTATCGCTCTGGTTCCCCTGATAAATGCTCTGGACCATGGGTCATAAAACACCAATTCCTGAAAACTACAGTTTAAATGACAAGTGAGAGAGTCACTCAGAATTACTCTCCAGCTACATGGCCCTTTTTTAAAATCCTATGCACATTAACAGTAAAGTCTGATGGCATTCAAAGTCCTATACAAGCATCTCTTAGATCCATCTAGCAGTAGAATAACACCTGCATGAAATCAAAGAGCTCTGCTGACAGCATCATTACAAGCAAAGAGTCCGATCTAAATATAGGCCTACACACTCATCTGAAAAAGCTTGACTGTGCGAGTCCAGCGCTGTGCAAATCAGGAATGTTTGTTGAAATAAATAAACTTCCCCACATTGGAGGAAAGGAACTCACAATCACAAGCATTTCCTGTGTATAGGATTCTTTTGGTCAGACGTGTAAATAAAACATGATGAAAACCTCAGAAGGGAAAAAAGGAAGGAGAGGAAAGAACAGAAATGAGAAGGATAGGTTAAAGTGAAAGCTTTGCACTTTGGATTTGGGTACATTTCATAGCAACACATGAACCACTGAAGCTGGCTCTTCACCCTCAGGTCATCCAAGTCTAGTGAATAGTGAATGAATAGATGACAGTTTTCTGATGGTCTGTGAGTGTTTGAACAGTAACAAATCCTCATGAGAAAGCAGTGCAGACAAAGGGGAAATCCTCTCAGTTTTATTTGTTATCTGAGAAAACAAACTGTGGCTGATGGCTTGTGGTTAGACACTTTAAACTATGAGCATCAGCACCAGTCTGAACTCTCTGGCTGGGACGGATGTGATTCTGGCACTTTTCTTGTGGCAAACAGCCTGCTGGAAACAGATCGTGGATTATTTGTATTATAAGGATTAGTTTATTAATCAAACCAACACCTCTGTTTCTTCTAGATATAGTTTATCGTTATCTGCGCTTGTTTGTTAAAAAGCATCCTCCAATCCAAGACTGAACTAAAAACTGGACTTGAAAGAGAGAGAGAGAGAGAGAGAGAGAGAGAGAGAGAGAGAGACAGATGGGGACAATGGAGATAAACACCCCATTGAGACCCTGCATGCAGAGTTGTGTAAAATTCTTCTACATGTCCAGAGGAAAGCCACAAACAATGCATGCAGGGCAGAATTAGGCAAATACCCACTAATTATGAAAATACAAAAAAGAGCAATTAACTTTTAGACACATCTAAAACTAAGTGACCCCCTCTCTTATCATTATCAAGCCCTGAGCAGTAGGAACCCCCTTACCCAACTGGTTTGGAGGCTGAGATCACAAACCTGCCCTTCTAACACAGCCCAGGAACACACCACCTCACCAATCACACCCAACCAAATCACTAAACAATTCAAACAAAACTACATCGCCTACTGGCAAACACAAACAAAAACACAGAGCAAAATGCAATGCTATCTGGCTCTAAATCGACCCTACACCACAGCTGATTACCTGAGCACGGTGACTGATATTCAGCTAAAATCAATCTTGACAAAGTCCAGACTGAGTTAACAGAGCCTTGCTATTGAAACAGGGAGGCTCCCTGCAGAGCAGAGGCTGTGCTGCCACTGCAGTCTAAATGAACCTGAGACAGAGTTACACTTCCTCACCAAATGTGAAAAATGTATGTATATTAGAGAAATATATTTCCCTAAATTTGAAATGGTAAGAAAAGGTTCTTTCTCTAAACTAACCAATGAGGAAAAACTGCCTATCCTACTAGGGGAAGAATCAAAGAGCAGCTAATTAGCAGCAGTGTATGTTTCTGCCTGCCACACACTGAGAGACAGCCAGGGACACACACACACTATCAGCTGACACACACATTTATTGTTTCTTATTTTGTAGCCTTTTAATGACTATAAATGATATTTTTAGTTGACACAAATTGAGTGATTTACTGTAATTTTATTATTATTTTTTTTTACCGATTACCTATGAATTTATTGTAAATACTGTTTTCATTTATTGTTATTATTATAACTTGTAATGCTTGCTTTGGCAATATGTACAATGTTACATCATGCCAAAAAAGACATTTGAATTGAACTGAGAGAGAGAGAGAGCTGCCTCATCAGAACTCCACGTAGATGAGACGTGACAGTGGAGCGACTTGAACCTTTGTGAGTCATAAATCCATTAACATAACTTCCTTGTGGGGGCTAACAAGTCGCCTTCCACTTATTCAACATGCTTAAATATGAGTCATATTTCAGAAGAGTGTCCATTTGTGCTTGTTAAACTAACTGCTGGTTAATGAGAGTTAAGAATAATCTAATCTGACAGCTGTCTGTGTCGGATGTTTATCTGCCACAAATGTTAAACTTCTTCCAGATATTGACTTTACTGTGACTTTGCTGTTGTAAACATTGCTGTTCCTACTAACAGTCACAGTAACAGTCACAGTAGTCATTTCTTGGTTTTGTCACATTTTTAGATGTGTAGCCTGTATTTCTAGTTTGCACTTGGCCTCCAATAAATAGCCTGATAATAAACCAGTGTTTTATTGCTTTTTAAGAATTGCAGCTGAATTGCATGTCTTCTAAACCTCAGTATTATGATAATGTGAATAAAATCATGTTGACAATAATTTGTTGACACAAAAGAAATGACAATTGCATATCACACACAGCTACACAGGATACACAGCTAAGTAGTTAGCTTTATTTGTTTATGAACTTGACATTAATGAATCTACATATTGTGTTATTAAGGCCTAATAGTATACACAAATATCACTGGACTCTCTTTATCATAAAGGAACTTGGCTTGTAATGACACTCACTGCAGCCATACTAAGGCTGCATTTGTCACACAAACTATTCGATGTAAGGAAGATACCTGAAATATTTTGCTATTTTATTTTCAGTTTTGAATTTCCACACAAACGACTGCCGGTTTCAGCTTCTCATTTGATGCTGAAGGTTAAAAAAAAAAAGGAAAAAAAGGTTACTTTTGTTTAAGGAGGTTTTATTATTATTTTTCCAACACCAGTCTGTGATTTGGAAGAATGCATTAAGAGTTTAAAGCACAGCGCCACCTTTTTTAAAGCATATATTTGTTGCTTCTAAAAGGGTGGTTCTGGTGTTTGTACCACCCTTTCTCAGTGTGTTTCTAACAGTGCATCTAACAATGGATAAAAAGTACATGAACCTTTTATTAAAGACAATAGTTATATTCTATACATCTTTTATAAAAGGTGTCTTTTTATAAAGTGGTACTGTGTTTTTGTCACACTATTCCAAAGGTCACGAATGGACTGTCACAGGCTTCCTCCTTTCTCTCTTTGGCCTTTGTGGCCATCACTGCTCAAACCCGGTTCTTCTCCTGTTGAATCCAAACAAACCAGAAACAGAAAACACATCACTTCCTGTTTGACAGAGGAAAAGACCTACCAGACAGTATGTGTTTAGAGCATTGAATGTAAAAGCTTTCATCAGGTTGAATCACTGCTCTGTTGTAGTTATCAGTCATAAAGAGCAGCAAAATGCACAAGTATTTATATGAAGATGTTGTGAATTATTACTGCAAACTAATTTTAGTCTCCACACTGGTTGTGGAAGATGTCCAGAATGCAGAACACCTTCGACAATACATGTTAAGAGACTGTCTACAATCAGTCCATTTTTTTTTATTACTCATAAGATTTGGACTGGTACCTAGTTTATTACTTACAGTGTCAACTAACACATCACAACCCAACCTCATCGTCTGCAGTCCAAAATGTCATATTCTATATCAAAATATGTTGTATATGAAAAACTAAATATCTCTGGAAAGCTTCATGTTAGTCACTTACCTTGCTTTTTGTCCAGAATGACACCGTCATGCTGATGAGGCCTCTGGTGTGATCGTTTTTCTTTGAGCAGCTTTGTAATCAAGCCTTGAACTGCAGTGTCTTTTTGGTGACTTTGTTAAAGAAATCAGGAATGATAAATCCATCACTGAACGTCCTCTAATAGTTTTTGTTGTTGTAAGCACAATTGTTAGCCCACCACATTCAATCCAATGTAGCTTTGGGTTGTGTTTAGTGACCAATCAGAGGCCTGGATGGGTATTTTCAATAATATCCATAATAATGGCGCTTTGTATGTAACATTAAACATTAACATTAACTGTAGCCAAAGTGCATAACCTCAGGAACATGGTCTTACTCATTTATATTAATGATCTATTACAGATTTGTGACACATTTAAAATAAAGACAAACTTAAGTGTGTGTCACCTCCAGAAATGTTGTGTCTACTGTCAGTGCAGGGATAATCTTTGAAAATATACAAAATTGTGTAATTCAGTGCATAATTCAATGCACAAACTCCAGCCACAGAAACAACCTCAGGGTCTCTCTGACACACTTGACATATTATGGAGTTCAGATGTATTGCAGGTCTGTTGTGTTTAATTTAATATATTTTACAGGTGTACTGTATATCCACACACATACATGGTCTCTCTGTTAGTGTGTGTTTGTGTCCAGGTTGTAAACAGCATCAGTCCTGATCTGGAGGACATCTGAGGCACATAATGATGTATAGAGTTCTGTGCCAGGAAACCTAACTTGATTAGCAGCTAATGTGGCCTGAACCATGTCCATCAATCTTCATCATGGCCCCGCCCTCCCCTGGTGCTGAGTGTGTATTTGAACAAGTGGAGCTGGTTTATGTAGAGAGTGAAAAAATATAATAAACACTGGGATTAGGAGCCCTTATGAACCAGCAAGCTTTAAACTCTGTCATTTAGCACAAGTGTGGGACTTGATTGTACATGAAACAAAGGTGACACTCTTTAGAGTGAAAGTTGTATTTGTCTCTCTGTTACTACAGAGATTTGTTACTATAGAGCCTTGTCAGATGTGACTTAAAATGAGACCTGATGAAGACATTTAAAGTCAACTCAAAACTTCCAAACTAATCTGCAGTCATCCCGCCCCACACACAGAATGTACAAACCTACTTATACTGTCTGCCCTCTTAAATAGAACCAAAAAGAACACACATAAAAATAGGTTCTCTAACTTGAGCGTGTTCTTGTGAAACCCTGGATTGCTTTCCCTCCTTGTGTCCGAAAACTCATACACATCTGTAAAGAAACTGAATTGGTCATAGTCTTTTTTAGCAGTCAACACATGGTTTAAAAGGGTCACAAGTCAAACAGGGAGAGACAGGGATTAAGTTTTTCTCCCATTCACAGCTCACAAGGCTTTGAACCATAAAGGCTTGTTTTTTTATCCCACTATAATACAATCCTGGATGATAAAAGTGATACCTGCAAGTTGTACAACCAGTATTATCAAATCACATCAAAATAAATCTGGTCATTTTTCAGCCCACATACTCTTTTTATCAAATAGTTTTAAAAAAGTGACATATAACATATTGTCACTTTTTTGTGTTAATATATTATATGTTCATATCAGATTTGACACCAGGTGTTTATTCCCACTGTTTATGTGTGCATTATGACCTACATAAAGCATTAATTCTATAGAGGCCTATTCAGTCCCAGTGTATTTATAATATAGCACCTGGAAACAGCACAGGGATGACATGTTTATGTATCCAATATCATAATGCATCAAAGCCTAATGCTGAGGTATTTTAAAACCCCAACACACTTCCATCACATCTGTAATTTAATGAGTTTTCATTACTGTGAATGCGGACACATTCATGCACTAGTTTTTAAAAAAATCTTTACTAGTATTTTTGGCACCTTTCAGCTCCAGAAACCATTCAAAAATATCAACATTTTCAGCCTTTAGGAATGGTGTGCTTGTATTCAGCTTTTTTTTTAATAACTGCCATACTTTTGAAAATATTTTGCTCCTTTCAACAAAATCTTGCCATAGAAAAGGAATATAGACACATGATCGCAAGGTTGATGGTTCGAATCCCTTTTCCAGCTAATACTACAAGCTTTTTCATGAATACTGCCAACTTCCACTCTGTATACACATGGCTGACTGGATGATTGATTACACCTGTAGCAGCGTCTGAGTGTTTCAGGTAGAACAGCAAGTACAGCCTCTCTCTTTATCAATGTTAAAGGCCTTCAGTTGTGCCAGGGATATTACTTATAGTACAGGTCAAGAGTCAACCCCCAGAAAAACTGTCAGCCTCTCTTTGCAAGTTTGACAGACACTATATATGAAAATGTACCACAATTGTGCAGTGCCACAGTAGCTCAGTCTTTAGAGCTTGTGCCCCATGTGCAGAGACGATGTCCTCAACACAGTGGGCTAGGGTTTGAGTCTACAATGTGTTGCTTTGCTGCATGTCATCTCCACTCATTCTCTCCCTGTTCCCTGTCATTCTTTCTTTTCCTGTCACAAATAAGCCATGAAATGGGGGAAGAAAAAAATCAAAAACATATTCCATATCCATCATGTGTTATGACTTTTGTTTAACTTTTATGCACACAAACAGACATAAACAATAATGTCTGGAGCTGTAGTCAAGAGGTCTGCTCATAGGACTCATGGCCATGCCCTGGACCACGAGATCACTGAAATGAATCCTGACTTTTGGTGAGGCAGTGTGAGGCAATTTCTGCATTTCCAGCAATGTGCATTTTAGCATTTACACTGCATTTTCAGCAGGGAATGCATTTTCTAGTGTTTTGATATCTGTGACTTTAAGTCCCAAAACCTACACTGCTGAGATCAATCATCAAGTTTTTATATTTACAGTGTGTAACCCCCTCTTTGTCTTTCATACTAGCTGGGTGGTTTACTAAGATTCTGTAATACTTAACCCAAACAATGAGATTATTTCTTAATAACATGAAGACAAATGTATATTATCATTATTGGATAGTATTAAAAACACACATACATTGTAGTAGTGTGACACACAGAATCTTTTTTTATTTAACATCAGTGTGTTGTCGTCAAAGCAGCATTCCCAAAAAACTGAACTCCTAAAGACAAAACATTTCCATTCTTGCAGATGATGGTATCATTGTAGGCCTTACTAGTGAGGCGGCTAGCCAGTGAAATACTGCTCTCATCAAAACTTTTCAACATCTCTGCAGCTTTGCTTTCACGTACTGTAAATAAATATCCACAGTCTCATGAGGCTTGTGTGTGTGTGTGTGTGTGTGTGTGTGTGTGTGTGTGTGTGTGTGTGTGTGTGTATGAACACTGGCAGGAGGACTTGTACACAGCAGCAGGATTACCACCCCCAGACTGGGACCACCCTGACTTTAACACTTAATCCAGGAGGAAGTGGAGCTGCATCACAGGCTCACTTCGGGCCACCACCCCCTACACACACACACACACACACACACAGACAAGTCTATGCAAAGGGTATGAATTGTTTTGTAATGGAGTCAGGAGTTTGTGTCCTCACATACACACATATGCAAACATATACACATTTAATTTGAGCACTTCAGCTCCAACAAAACAGTGAAGATTTACACTGCACAGCTGCTCTTGTACAAGTCCAACATGTTTGCAAATGTGTTATTGTCAGAGTCACTATGAATGCATCATAGTTATGTTTATATGGGCAGAGTGTTGCTGTGTGTCTGCTGTGAAATACATTAATGAACCGTATATGTGTTTTCTCAGCAAATTGTTATATAGAAAATAGAAGATTCAATAAAGAAAGCAGAAAGATATATGACTTACAGAATGTCATGTATAAAGGCTATGATGAAACAGATGTGGTCTCAAGCAGATAGTTCAATCTATATCAGTCATCTATTTCTATATATATGGTACATAGTTTCTTAAATCACATATCTATTGTATTTATCTATATTTTCATTATCAAAAAATCTTAAAATATTATTATCATTATTATCATTTCTAACCATGTATTCCCTATTTTATATATTCCTCGTAATTTTCTCTACACTGTGACATTTCTATTCCAGACTGAACGACTGAAACCCAATGTTCCCCTCCAAAAGTCTTTATGATTCTGATTCCGATTACTCCATTACATTGATGTCCTTGAACACTGAACTGTGTTTTGTCAGGTCATGCAGTAGTACCAGTCAACCATGGAAAACACAGGAGGAAATTGTCAGCATAAACGTTCACTTTGATGTATGAGAATGCTGTTACAGAATAACTGTACCAGCTGTACTAGCCTCACGAAAGGTCTTCAGAGAAGATTTGAATGTAGACCTGGTGATGTAAATGAAAGCTAATGAGTGGACTTCTCAGGAACCCAAGGATTCCTACTGTATTTTGGAAATGTTTTGAAACTCGAGAACCTTTCCTGCATTTTGCTATATTGGAGAGGAGCTTGCGGTGCTGACCTTTATTGTTTTTCAAACATTTTTGTTTTAAAATGCTACACAACTGCCATTTTCACAAGCCTGCAAAAGCAGATAGTTTTAAACAAAGGTGGGCAGCTAAATGCTAGATGTCCAGACATGCTTTAAATAACTTGGATGAAATATATGATTTTACACAGACTTTAGACTTGTTCAAAACTTCTGATGGAGGAGCCACATATAGAGAAAAATTGACAAAAGGTGTCATAGGTTGCATTGTGCTATATAGGTTAGGTTCTGGTATTAATTATATGGAGGAGGGTGTTCATGGTGTGACATTGCTGACTGGCCTTTCACAGTTCATTACATGGTGTCCAATCAGAACACAGTCAGGGTAACTACTGTTTATTTATACAAAGAGCTGGAAATGGCAGAGAGCAGGCTGAGAACACTGAACACTCCTGCACATTGTAATGCTACAGAGGATCTCGATCAACAGCTTGCTCTTGTTTACACAAGTTCTCTCCCTCTCTCTCTCTCTCTCTCTCTCTCTCTCTCTCCCTCTCTCTCTATATATATATATATATATATATATATATATATAAATACATATATTTGATATATATAAATATATATACATCTATATAATGTATATATATGTCTCTCTCTCTATCTATCTATCTATCTATCTATCTATCTATCTATCTATATATATATCTATATATATATATAGATATATATATTTACTCACCCATCTAAATAATTGAAATCAGGTGTTCCAATCACTGCCATTGCCGTAGTAATATAAAAGCAAGCACCTAGGCATGCAGAGTGTTTCTACAAACATTTGTGAAAGAATGGGTCGCTCTCAGGACGGAGCGGGGTCAGCGGATGCTGAGGCGCAGAGTGCACAGAGGTCGGCAACTTTCTGCAGAGTCAGTCGCTACAGACCTCCAAACTTCATGTAGCCTGGGTTTCCCATGGGTTCCCATGGCCAAACAGCTGCATCCAAGCCATACATCAGCATGTGCAATGCAAAGCGTCGGATGCAGTGGTGGAAAGCCTGCCGCAACTGAACTCTAGAGTAGTGGAGACGCGTTCTCTGGAGTGACGAATTGCGCTTCTCCATCTGGCAATCTGATGGACGAGTCTGAGTTTTGCAGTTGCCAGGAGAACAGTAATTTTCTGACTGCACTGTGCCAAGTGTAAAGTTTGGTGGAGGGGGGATTATGGTGTGGGGCTGCTTTTCAGGAGCTGGGCTTGGCCCCTCAGTTCCAGTGAAAGTAACTCTGAATCCTTCAGCACACCAAGACATGTTGGACAATTCCATGCTCCCAACATTGTGGGAACAGTCTGGGGATGACCCTATCCTGTTCCAACATGACTGTGCACCAGTACACAAAGCAGGTCCATAAAGACATGGATGAGAGAGTTCGGTGCGGATGAACTTGACTGGCCTGCACAGAGTCCTGACCTCAACCCGATAGAACACCTTTGGGACGAAATAGATTGGAGACTGAGAGCCAGGGCTTCCTGTCCAACATCAGTGTGTGACCTCACAAATGTGCTTCTGGAAGAATGGACAAAAACTCCCATAAACACTCCTAAACCTTGTGGAAAGCCTTCCCAGTAGAGTTGAAGCTGTTATAGCTGCAAAGGGTGGACTGACATCATATTAAACACTGTGGATTAAGATTCACCCAAGTTCATATGCAAGTCAAGGCAGTTGAGAGCATAATTTTGGCAATATTATATCTATATACCTATATCTCTATGTATATATATATATCTATATACACTGCTCAAAAAAATTAAACGAACGCTTTTTTTATTGGGTATGGCATGAGGAGTTGCACAGGTTGTCCAGCTCCTCCAGGATGGCACATTCACATGTGCCATAGCAAGGAGATTTAATGTGTCTCCCAGCACAATCTCCAGAACATGGAGGAGATTTCAGGAGACAGGCAGTTACTCTAGGAGAGCTTGACAGGGCTGTAGAAGGTCTCAACCTATCAGCAGGACCGATATCTGCTCCTTTGTGCAAGGAGGAACAGGTTGAGCACTGCCCGTGCCCCATAGAATGATCTCCAGCAGGCCAATGGTGTGAATGTCTCTGCCCAAACAATCAGAAACAGACTTCATGAGGGTGGCCCTGTGCTCACCGCCCAGCAATGTGGAGCTCGATTGGCATTTATTAGAGAATTGGCAAGTCCGCCACTTGTGCCCTGTACTTTTCACAGACGAGAGCAGGTTCACCCTGAGCACCTGTGATGGACGTGCAACATCGTTCAGCATGACAGGTTTGGTGGTGGGTCAGTGATGGTCTGGGGAGGCATATCCATGGAGGGACGCACAGACCTCTACTAGCTAGAAAATGGCAGTCTGACTGCCATTAGGTATCGGGACGAAATCCTTGAACCCATTGTCAGACCCTACGCTGATGCAGTAGGTCCTGGGTTCCTCCTGATGCACGACAATGCCCTGCCTCATGTGGCAAGAGTATGCAGGCAGTACCTGGGGGATGAAGGAATTGATACAATTGAATGGCCCTCACTATCACTTGACTACAACCCAGTAGAACAAGTCTGGGACATTATGTTTTGGTCCATCAGGCACCGCCAGGTTGCTCCTCAGACTTTACAGGAGCTCAGGGATGCCCTTACACAGATCTGGGAGGACATCCCACAAGACACCATCCGTCGTCTCATTAGGAGCATGCCGCGACGCTGTCAAGCATGCACACAAGCACTTGGGGGCCACACAAGAGATTGAGAAGCATTTTCAGTTGCAGAAATTAAATTTTGGCAAAACGGACTAGCTTGCCACATCAGTCTGTGACATTGCCTTGTCCATATCTGTATAGATATCCAATGTATTTTTTTTTCACATTGAGATCTGATGTGTTTTCAAAGTGTTCCTTTAATTTTTTTGAGCAGTGTATCTATATATACAGTCCCTGACAAAAGTCTTGTCGCTTATCCAAGTTGTAGGAACAACAAATAATAACTTGACTTGTAGTTGATCAATTGGAATCAGAAATGGCCTTATGATTATGCTTACTATACCAAAATAAAGTTGTGTATCATTAATTGAGTTTTATTATTTAATTAGGACAGAAAGGTCTGACTTTGCTTGGACAAAAGTCTTGTCACATACAAAAATAACGTACGGTAGAAATGATACTTTATTTTGAATACACAAACATGCTACAATAACATCAGAACATGAAGTCATAGTGCCTTGGGAAAAATAATTAATATCGTGTATGTCTCCCATGAGCTTGGAGGACTGCATCCATACGTCTCGGCAGTGGGTGATTTGTTCATTTTTATCAAGGGGGATGGCCCAACGCCAGCATCACCCTGCCCCGACACACCTATATACACACTCTTAACCATAACTATTTCTACATTTCTAATTCTACAATTCCATTTTATCCAGTTATCTTCCTTCTCTACCTACTACAATGGTATTTTTATAACTGAATTAAAGTATTGAGTAAGTACACCTTTAAATTGTATGCAGTGGACTGAGTTTATTCAGGCAGCGTTTTCTCATGTTTCTCACACTTGGATTTTTTTACCATCTAAATTTCTTGAAGAACACTCAGTGAACATTGTGCAAAATAGTAGAGCCTGACCGACTTATTTGTTGACCGATTTTAACTATTTCTTATATCTATTTATCCAATATTATCACAGATATATCGGTATCAGTGAATATATTGTCCGATATGAAGACCTTATATTTAAAAACTACAAATACAGAATGGAGAAAGTCACTCCTGCAGGGTGCGTTTGGACAGGGGGGGGGGGGGGGGGGGGGGGGGGGGGGGGGGGTAAAAGAGCTCGGAAATGTAACAGCTACCTCACTAATGGTTAAACTATAAACCAGCACAAAAATGACAATTACCAACAAAACAAAAGCCACCATGTTCTTAACAGACACACTAAAAACACTCACAGAAAGTAACATTTAGTTTTAGAACATAAATAACAAACTTACTATTAATATTAAACTGTCAGAAAAAACTCATCTCTGAAAAAAATTAAACATTAATGAAAATTAACATGTGTGTCTACTACAGGTTTTATTCCGCCCTCCGCACGGCATCATAACGGGAACGTTTTCAGAAGCGGAGTCTTTTGCTTGCCAGACTTTGTTGATCTGGTAATTTTTCGTTTTTATACAGTCGGGAGTCTGCACAGAGTGTTTTATTTTGAAAACTGGCTGGATACTCTATGCCGTTTCCTGTGTCTCTGACTTCCTGTTGGCGCAATCTGCTCTGTGCAGCTTGTTGCGGCTTTCGTCAAAAATAAACCGGGCAGCTGGATCGCAAAGCAGCCGTGCCCGGCTTGACTCCACTGTGCGTCGGAGCTGATCGCAGCCACTTGTGATTTAAGCACACTATCTGCTACTAGCGGATGGAGAGTGATGTCAGGTTAACAAGGGGGATGCTTTTTGGTAATTTTGCTAACAAGGGGGATGGCATCCCCCCTCATATCGCCTACTGCGTCATGGCAGTGACTCAAATAACTTATCAATCAATCAATCAACTTTATTTATAGAGCACTTTTCATACACGAGTATGTAGCACAAAGTGCTTTACACGAAGGTTAATATTACTGAATTGGAAACAGTAATATTATGTTGATGAAGTCATCTGGAATGGCAAAGAAAGCAGTCTTGCAGGACTCCCAGAGCTCATCAAGATTCTTTGGTTTCATCTTCCAAACCTCCTCCTTCATCTTACCCCCAGACATGCTCAATAATGTTCATGTCTGGTGACTGGGCTGGCCAATCCTGGAGGACCTTGACCTTCTTCGCTTTCAGGAACTTTGATGTGGAGGCTGAAGTATGAGAAGGAGTGCCGTCCTGCTGAAGAATTTGCTCTCTGGTGGTTTGGAATCTAATGGGCAGCAAGAATTCCTTGATACTTTGTGCTTTTGATGTTTCCATCCACTCTGCAGATCTCTCACACACCCCCATACTGGATGTAACCCCAAACCTAACCACTTGATGCCCCTAGTTATGTGACTATCATTTACAGTTTTGTCTTCTCAAAATGGTCTATAAAGGGTTGCCATATCACCTGAAATTTGTTTACATTCCCTCTGAGTGAGAATTTAACCTTTTCCAATTGTAAAAGATTCATCACTTCTTTCAGTATGTTGGAGGGGCCGTTGGGTTTTTCTGTTTCCAATTCAGTAATATTAACCTTCGTGCCAAC
This sequence comes from Sparus aurata, assembly GCF_900880675.1. Classification (NCBI taxonomy): domain Eukaryota; kingdom Metazoa; phylum Chordata; class Actinopteri; order Spariformes; family Sparidae; genus Sparus; species Sparus aurata. The sequence continues at coordinate 35,541,597 of NC_044194.1, forward strand.
AGTGTCACGTACCGAATCATATTTTATTGGGTATTTGACAAAACTGTTGTGGCCACTTTCACCCCAAACAAAGCCCAAACTGGGTCTGGTTTGAGTCTAATTTTAAGAGCTTCTGACAGAGTTTTGAAGATATTGACCCAATAATAACAGAGTCTTGGGCAGTTCCACAACATATGTGCTATCGAGGCCGGAGCTTGTCCACATCGATCGCATAGGGGGTCGACTGTAGGAAACATCTTAGACAGCCGTAGTTTTGATAAGTGTAGTCTATGTAGAATTTTGAATTGTATCAGTCCATGACTGGCACATACAGAAGAGGAGAGGACAAATTCTTGGGCTTTTTTCCATTGACTTGCCGTGATTTCCACTGCTATATCCTCCATCCAGGCCTCTCTTAGATGATCCAGTGTGATGTGCAGTCCATTTGTGTCAAATCATCATGGATCTTAGCTCATCATGGATAGCTCTTTTAGTCTGTGGGTCAAGCAAAAACAGTGTGTCCACTGAAGAAACCAGAGGTTTGTTTGGGAAGGATGGAAATGTCTTTTTTATGAAATTTCAGTTTTGTAAATTTCTAAAGAAGTCCGTGCTGGGAATATTACATTTCTCTTTTAGTTGCTGAAATGTAGGAAAAATGTTGTCAATAAATAGATCATTGATTGTCTGAATATCTTGTAAATGCCATTTGCAAAATGACGGATCAGAAAGTGATGCAGGAAATGAGTGGTTATTTATTATTGATAATAGTCCTGAACAATTCTTCCAGCCAAAATGCCTCTGTATTTGAGACCAAATTTTAATTGAGTGTGAAATAATTGGGTTTTTTATCTTTAAATTTTGGTGTTGGTGGAGCAGAAAAAAGTATTGCTGCTAAAGAGGAAGGAAAGCTATTTCGGTTTTCCATCCATGTCCACTCAACCCCCTGCGTGTGGAACCAGAATGACATAGATCTAATGTTACAAGACCAGTAATAGAGCCGAAATCAAGGCAACCCCATACCCAAGTGTGTTAGGTCTTTGCAGAAATGCTTTCTTAATTCTCTGAGGTTTTTTATTCCAGATAAATTGCGATATGGCTGCGTCTAATTTGTGAAAGAAGGCTTTGTTAATGAGATGCACTGAAAGAAAAATAAACACTTCGGTAAGATAGTAATTCTCACTATTATATATTAATTTGACCCGCAAGGGAGATTGGAAGATTTGCCCATTTGTCAAAGTCACACCTTGTCTGGTCATACAGCTTCAAGACATTATGTTTAAATAAATCAGAGCAATTTTTCAGTTATGTTTATTACCAGATATTTAAATTGGTTTGAATTTGCAAATGGTAGAGAGTTGAGAGTATGTATGCTCTGTCTGGCTTTTGGATTAATCACAATAAACAATGTACTTTTTGAAAGATTGAGCTTGTATCCAGATACTATGCCAACATTTCCCAAGGTTGACATTATGGCAGGCAATGATTTTGAAGAGTTTGAGATAAACAACAATAAATCATTTACGTATAAAGCAACTTGGTGTTCTGACCCTCCCCTCATGAATGTCACCAGTTTCTTCAAATCTTTTTTTTATCCCCTCCACTTTGTGGACGTTTGGATACATTGAAGATGTCTGCCATATCAGCAGCAGACATGGTCTTCAGGCTCTTGATGATCAGCACTTGTCAGAGGTCAGGTTGCACTTCACATGAAGGTGCGGTGTGCTGGGGGTCTTTTTATACACACCTGGGAATGTGTTAATTCCAGTATTTGTCACCGGTGGAGCTCTAATCTGTGATTGGTTGAATTGTTTAAAACACGACAAGACTTTTGACCAAGCAAAATCAGTCCTAATTAAATGATAAAACTCAATGAATGACACATGACTTTATTTTGGTATAATAAGCATAATCTAGAGGTCTTTCATATAAGCCATTTCTGATTCCAATTGATCAACTTGATCAAGTCAAGTTATTATTTGTTGTTCCTACAACTTGGATAAGCGCCAGACTTTCGTCAGGGACTGTATATATCTATATATCTATATCTCTATCTCTATATGTCCATCTAAATATATTTATATATTTAGCCAATTTCACATATCTTTGCAATGCAAATCAACCACCGATTGTTTACCCAGAAGTGACCGTTGATTCGGTCTGTAAGTAGTTTTTTATTGTACAGCTCTTTGAATAAAGCTGGTTAGAATCTATCACTCAATCTAGAGTATGACAGATTATTAGCATGGAAATCAGCAACTGGGGACCCATGGATTTGGAGACGACATTCTCATCAAAACATGTGTTAATCAACAGGTCAATCCCACCAATCAAGAGTGAGTCTCCTTTAATGTACTCCTTTAATGTTACATTTTACTTGGCTGCTACTAAATACAAAGTCAGTAAGGTTCAAATTGTCTTTTCAACCAGGAAACAAGACAATCTACTGTCAGCATTTCACCACAAACATGCTTAATTAAGCGAGAATGTGCACTGGCCATTCAGTGCAAATACAAAAGGCATTGATGCAACATTATTCAGAAAAATTGTGTAGTGTGAATGTGGAGATGATTAGACTAAATGTAGTGCAAATGGCTCAACGCTGAGAAAACAAGTACAACATACAGGTCAATACTTACACGGGGCTAGAAGGGCGCACAAAGCATTTAAGCTGCAACATGGTCAAAGGTCACATCAGGAAAAACACAATAGTGGAGAATCTTTAGCCATTCCACCACAATTGGACTCACAAAAGGGACACTTTTACACACAGAATTAACATAGTCAATTAAAAACATATTACAGAGGTCTGCAAAGCTTCAGATATAATTTGTATGATTGTACTGCATGTGGCTCAAAACATATCATTCAGCTGTGAAGGACTGATTACAATTATATTGGAGATTACTGGACAACACCATATGCAATTACTTTGAATGTCCATGTTAAACAAGGGTGCACTTGAGGCTCAACTACCATTAGACACTTATGTTTCTGATAGAAATAATGGTCACAATGCACTATTACACCTACTGTTTATATATTTACAATTAAAGACACAGAAATCACAAACAGCAGCAATTCTTACAACATACAAAAAAACATGTACAGTATTTACAAAATGGCTTCATCAACACAGTAGATTGAAATAGATAATCACTCTGAAATGGAATTCAACCTTCCAGAAAGTGCTTAAAATGTAGATAACCATATTTCATTGTTTTAAAAGCACACATACGTTCTTGAAACAACAAAGAATAATATTATTCAGGAATCTCTCATTGAGAAGTGTCATTAAGGAAGACACAATGCTACCCTGCAGTGGCAGGATGAAGTAATACAATTATGATATGTCCCATCAAAGTCACTAATTTTACATTAACTTGATGGTGTTTGCATGTACTACTCTAGATAGCTGTACAGGTAGATACACATGCAGCAGGATAAGTCTGTATCATGGGCCAGGCAACATGCTTAGCTATGCTGTGGCTATCACAGTTCAACCAAATGAAACTACTACGTAGGTCCATCACAGAAAACGCAGAAATAGAATGTATTTGCATGCAGAGAAGAATGATCAAGAGTGATCATTGCAAGCTCTGCAATAGTGTTTGGTCGGGCGATCGAGGGTAACGTCAAAGACAAGGACATTAAGTTTTTAATGGAAGGCACTTTGGATTGATAAGCAGTCTCTACTGCTCCCACAGGTATAATAACGTTTCTAAATGAAAACATAAAATTAATGCCACTATAACATGAATATGTAACATACTACTAGTTGCGAGAAAGAGATTCAAATGAGTAGTAACATTTCTCTAAGTAACTTGTCATCATCTGCCCGACCCTGTGCCAATGAAAAGTCTGATGAAGTTGTGTAGTCTACAAAACATTTCAGGAGCTTCAGAGCAAAACAGCATAGAAGCATTTTTCTAAACGACTGAAGTAGATGACAACTTGTTTTGAAATTGTAGAAAAAAGTCTCCATAAAGCTTATCTGGTGTATGCCAAATATATAGAGGGCCCGCAATGTGAAGTTAACATGTGCATCCACTTAAGGTGTTCTGGAATTCAAGCTTCCATAGAGTTGGATTACACTTGGCTGCAATGCTGTTTCATTGTGAAGCTCTAGAAATGTTTTTGCAGACTCCAAATCCTCTCCTGACTTCCTATCAGTAGGGTGGTGAGTAAATAATGACAGAATTTTCATTTTTGGGTGAACTGTTGCTTTAGTCTGTATGAAAGCTGTTAAAATTACAAGTCATGGTTTTGCCATGACACTAACCCTAACCCAAAATCTGTGTTAAGCGAGGGAGCTTTAGAGGTGCTGGTAAGCAATTTTTTTACCTTTAGATAGAGCCATGATAGCAGTTAACACCTGTTTCCAGGCTTTATGCTAAGATATTATATTTCCACCTTGCTGTAGAAATACGTAATGTACAAACAAGAGAGTGTCAATTCTGCAAGGCAGTGAATAATTCTCATAAAACTAAACTTTTTCTGAAGAGAAGGCATAGGGGGATATTGTGTCTGCCATTTTAGAAAAAGCAATTTGATGTTACATGTTAAATATTGCATGTTAAAGCTGCCAATATGATACTACAGCGTTAAGAAACTCATAAGAGTATTCAATACCTAACTCTGACTTTGTGATTCAAAACTGACCTGATGCCACGTGAACAGCAAATTAAAGCACTTTGAGTTATTATTGCCATATACCATTACACCCAGGTCTGCTTTGAACTGTATGCAGACATTTATTAAATGAAACAAGGCAGGAGGATATATAGTGCAGCTTTTGTAAGATATATTACACTTAGATGTAATAAATAAGGCTGCCCAGAAAACACAGAATAAAACAGCATAGGGGATAATATCATCTACACACCATGTGTATAATTTGTAGATTCAGAGAGTCTGACATCATACTGAGGCTCATAAGGTTTTATACTGGATGGTTTCTCTTCTTGCTTCTAATCATTGTAAAGAAGTTCACAAGCACAGGTGTTACAGATAGTAAAATATGAACCAGCTGATGATGTTGTATTATTGCTGATACAGAACAGAACACACATTATCAAGTTGGATAAACAGGGTTTGCCACGATACAGCACAGTTCAGTCCAGCTGGTTATGATTTTCAGCAGTGTCCCACACAATCGAACAACAGTCAAATAGAGAGTTGGTCACTGTGACGTTGAGTTGAAGAAATTGCTGATGTGTGTGTGCTGTCAGTCGGTTATGTGGAGACTTTGAAATGCCACCTGATGTCCTTTAACTCACTCTGCCGCTATTTTCTCTATGTGGTCAGTCAGCAACTTGTACTGTTCTGCAAATGGGTAAAACACAGACACATTTGTTTTGAATCTGAGGAATGAAAGCTGATTTCCACCTGGCATTTACATGCAATTTGTATCTCGATGCATTGAGATCAGATCTCATTATGCAAGTTAGGTAGATGGTCCTGGAAGACTTTATGAATATGGTACACCTAAGGTTAAAGAATGCAGTGCAGGAGAGTGTAACTTGCAGGGCTGAGACATCCACATGATAGTTTTCGGCAGTTTTACTAAGCCAGGATTCAGATCAAATGAATGCTGCCTTCCAGACAACTTGGAACTGGAACATTTCCATCATGAGAATGACACTCAAAGTAATCTATATTCTATAAGTAATAAATAATCTGGGCACATCCACCTACCCCGACTTGTCTGACATCATGCAACAATGCCAGCAATGCCATGGTTGGATGTTTTATTAGGCAACTGATATGAAATTTCAGGTAAGTTTCCAAGTTATGTGCCATAACATAAAATGTATAATGGCGTCTGTTAGCTTATGTGTTGTTTTTCCTCCTCTTCTTTGTTAATATATATACAGAGTCTGTACTAAGGAGGCTTCACTATGGAAGCTGCACTGCTGATGGTTCATGTGTGCACATTTGCCAAAGGAACAACATTTGGCGCTGTGCACCTGGAACACTTAGAATTTCTGAGTTTGTGTTTCCAACTTCTGACATCTGACCTCCAACTTTGACTGGAAGGCAGTATAAGACCTGTGCTAAAGCTGTACAGGGTACGGACTGGCTGAAACATTTTTGAACTTTTACTCACTTTCCTTCACTTGTTTGCAGATGGCAGGCCGAGAGCAACATTATTATTTACACTAGCTAGGCTTTATACGCATTTGTCTGGTCATTTTAGCACTCTATAAAACATGGAAAACATGTCACGATGTGTAAAGTAAGTTTTTGAGACTTTATAGGATTTCTGGGTGTTAGTATCCATTCTAGTTTTTAAACGGTAAATTACACATAAGCTCATTACAAGCAGGCCATTGCCTGCAGATGGCAAACATTTTTAGATTGCAGCACATTTGCCTGCCTTTGCCAGTAGGATGCAGCATTGATGTGTATTCTGGGCGTGTAAAGGTTCACTGATGTGAATAGGAAATCACTTTTTAACATTACAGATGCAAGTACATTGAGTACATCATATTGCAATGGCAATCCCTGTTGGTAGTGCCCCCCCCCTGGCAGAAAAATGCACCAGACCACAAAAACTGCTCAGGACAGCTCAAGGAATGTCTGACCCAATGTGGGGCCTCAATGGATTGGAGTTGTTCAATCACGTCACCACGGTGTTTGATCATATTTGGATCTGGGGAATTTGGAGGCCAGGTCGACGTCTTGACCTCTTTGTCACTTCCTCGGGCTGATCCTGAGCAGTTTTTGCAGTGCTGCAGGGGATTGCTGTAGCCAAGAGTTAGTATATTTGGTCTGCAATGGGGTTCTGCAAAATCACTGATGTTATTCATTTCACCTGGCAGTGTTTGTAATGTTGTGGCTGATTAATGAAGAAATGACTTGACAGTGATTAAACAGCAGCTTGACAAACATAAGTGAATTAGTGAGCTTGCTTGTCGTTGTGATCTATGACTTAATTCTGGGTGTTTTACATCTAATATTCCAAATTCGTAAACAGGCTAAATAAGCAGAAACCTTGTGTTTAGGTTAAATTTATCCTTTAGTGTTTTACCTTCATTCAGGTTCCCAATGATGGCCTGCTTCTTCAGGAAGTCATTACAGAGCTTCCTACTGAGCCCAAACGCCAGCATGTTATGAGCGAATGTCCTGAAAATACACATAGTACGAAACTCATCTCAGTACAAATGGAAATGATTGCAAACACAATGCTGTTTAGCATTTACAAACAAAGTGTTACCTTCATCCAAAAGAAACACACTGGTTGTTATTCTAAGTATCAGGTATTTAATAAGACTTACACATTGAATCCAGTGTTATTCTCCTTTATATACTATCTAGTCATATATGATTAACCATTATAAGCACAGATATAACAGCTGTTTCAATGTCAGCTGACGTCACCTACAGTCCTTGGAAGACACGGTCACACCATTCTTCTAACATCTTCCTTCTTCAACATATGTTTAGGTGTTAGATTTCTGATCTGGCCCATGTGTGAGAAAATGTTTTACCTTTACATCAGCATTTCCAGGGGGAAAAACAGTACAGAACTCTTACTATAAAGCACCTGTCATTCCTTATCCAAAAAAAGTGCAAAATCACGTTAGACTGTGCCCTCTCCGCAAACAATCTCCATCTATCATAGGAAAATCAATTTGCAGTTTTTGCAGTAATTTGCAAAGTAATTTCAATGAATTAAAATCATAAAATGTAAAATAAGTGATTGCTTAAGTATTCACTCCCTTTTAATATGACTGACCTTATCCAACAGCCAGTTGGTGCTAGTAGTCTCACAATTAGTGAAATAGAGATCTCCTGAGTGCAGTCAATGTGTCTTAACTGATGTAGAATAAAGACACGTGTTTCTGAAAGGCCCAGTCACCTTCAGTTAAAGTTCAGTTAAATCCATCATCAAGAAATGGAGGGCATATGGCATGTGTAAATCTGCGTAGAGCAGTCCGTCCTCACAAACTGAGTGACCGTGCATGAAGGAGACTAGTTAGACAGGCCAACAAGACACCTATGACTACTTTGAAGCTGAGAGCAGCTGAGATGGGAGAGACATCAACTGTTGCCCAGGTTCTTCACTAGTAAAAGCTTTATGGGAGAGTGGGAAAGAGAAAGCCACTGTTGAGCAAAGCTCATTAAATCATGTGGGAGACTCCAGGGTCAACTGGAAGAATGTTCTTTGGTCTGATGAGACCAAAATGGAGCTTTTTAGCCATCAGACTAGACGTTATGTTTGGTGGACACCAAACACTGCACATCACCACAAACACACCATCCCCACTGTGAAACATGGTGCTGGTAGCATCATGCTGTGGGGATGCTTTCATGGCAGCAGGCCCTGGGAGGCTTGTAAAGGTTTAGGTTAAAATGAATGGGACTTCTGGAGGACAACATTATTCTGTCTGGAAGAGCCCTACAACTTAAAAGATCCATCTTCCAGCAAGAGAATGACCCAAAACATACAGCAAAGCTACACAGAAATAGTTTCAAGACAACAAGGTGAATGTTGTGTAGTGGTCGAGTCAAAGCAAAAACCTCAATCTTATGGAGAATTTGTGGCTGGACATGAAAAGGGCTGTTCACACCTGATCCCCGTGCAACCTGACAGAGGATTGGAGTAAAACTGCTCTATGGTGAAAGGTGCATATACTAAATACTATCTTGAAGGGGGTGAATACTTCTATACTTATTTTACACTGTATAGTTAGGGGGCCAAGCCCGAGGGGCCGAGGGTACGCGTATGCAAGCATACGTGTTTCCTAGGACCAGCGGTGCTAGGAACCCTATTGTAATTGTAAAGATTTTTAGGGGGCCAAGCCAGAGGGGCCGAGGGAACGCGTATTCAGCTGAATTGTTTGGTGTAGACCACGCCCACTTTTGCCGTAACTTTCCATTCGCAAAATTGCAAACAATGAAAAACCTACTTTTACAGTTTAGTTTTCAAATAAACTAAACGTTACTTTTTCGGACTAGACGATTTGACCAATTTGCACCGAACTTTGCATGTAGCATCTGTAGACCCCCCTGACAAAAAGTTATCAAAAGAATTTTGATAGTCCATAAACTGCCTGAAATATGTAATGACAAATTCCTGCATATTGTGTTGAAAATACAGCATGCCAATAAGTGGCTCACTGATCGCAGTCTAATTAGTGTCAATGGGATTAAATGGGGAAATCTTCAAGTCCTCTTCAAAACTCATCGACCTTCAACCTCTCCTCGTCTCTCATATTTTGAGCTAGACACACCATTCTAACTTTTAAAGAGTCAGAAGACCTCAAACTATTGGACATGTATTCAGTTTTTAAAAATCTTTTACGGTTTTCAAATCATCACAGTTTTAGTTTTAAGGATTTGTAGGCCGTCTTCTGATTTTATAATGGGTGTGTATTGCATGAGCTAGAGTGCGTGACATCATCGCTACAGTGGAGAGCAGATGGAAGAACTAAAGAAAAAGTTCTCTTCAGCTTGATTTGGATCCCACATCTTTTACTTCACATACACAATATATACATAGAAATGTAGGAAATGTTGTTGGCTTTCAGCTGATGATCTTATTTCAGACTTACACTTTTGGCTGTTAAAGCCCCAGAGGGACAAGCACAACAGCAACTCCCCCATGAGCTTCAATTTCTTCCTCTTCAGCTTTTATCATGCAGCAGATGACCTCCGCCATCCCATCAGTTAATCAGTTCTTTTCTGACCTGGCTGGATTCTCTGGATTTTTTTCAAGATCTCCCAAGAGAACCAGTGTGCGTGACAGAGTGGTGGCACACAGACTCCCAAGAGCAAACAGAGTAAGATGGAACTTCCATATCTGTGCAGTGAACACTGTTTTAGCACAAAGGTGACATCATCCAGTGTTTTGAAACCATCAGGGGAGTCTGAGCCTACCACTCTGCAGGAAGCTGGAAGGTTTGTGAGGCTATTGGACAATAATACTTTCAGCTTCTTCCTGAAACTATTACATTGCATCACGCCTCATGTACACATTCTCTTCAGCCAGCTCCAGAGGCGGACCATCGACTCAGTCTTTGTCAGGGGAATCATGCAGCAGCAACTGACTTCAGCGTACATTATTTCATACTGGCATAAGCAGGCCACCGAATTATAAAGCAACGACTTCCTCAGGGGAAGGTGTTGCTTGAGCATGCCCCGACGGCAGCATGTCCTGACGCGCGTGGACTGCGAGGGCCTGTTCAACGCTGCTTGCAGCTTTAATTTTTATTTTTCTCCAGCTAAAAGTGGTGCTGCAGGCTAAACCCTGCAAGGGAGGGTGGTGCAATTTGGAGGGTTGGTCCAGACTCCTGCGAATATCTCAGGCACAAAAAACTACATATATCCGCCTGCAGGGGGCGCTATAACCTTTTTTTGCCTATAACTCCCAAACCGTATGTCGTACATTCAAAAACCGTGTAACCCCAGATTCCCTGAATGAAGCTGAATCACTTTGCGATTGGCCACGCCCACTTCCGGTTCGAATTTTTTTTTCACAAAATCACAAAAACTGGAAAACCTACTTTTTCGAACTCCTCCTTGGGATTTTGTCCCATCTGCGTGAAACTTGGCACGTACACTCTTCAGCTAGACCTGACATGAGGTTATCAAAATAATTATGCTCGGTCAAAAAATGCGCAAATTATTCACGAACAAATTTCTGTAGCTAGCTATAAAAATGTAAACTGTTTGATATCTCGGTCAAACTAAATGCTATTAACACCAAATTTGAGATCCTTGGTTGCCATAACACTGGGAAGGGATGAGCCAAATTTGGCGATTTTTGGCCACTAGGGGGCGCTAAAAATATGGGAAGTTTATATCTCTTGAACGGCTACACCGATTTTTACGAAATTTGGTCGGTATGATGTAGGGCCAATCCTGGGGCCATATCTTGAAGGTGGTCATGACTGGTCAATGTGGGCGTGGCTTATTACAAGATAAACAACAAACATTAATTTCAGCCAAACTATTATGCTGAGAGCTTTGAAATTTATATGGTACAGATAGAATAGGACACAGTTCTTCCATACCAAAAATTGCACATGTACTCCAGTAGGTGGCGCTATAATGGATGTAATCGCGTTTTTGCCTGTAACTTCCACATTCTAAATAACACATTCACAAACCTTATAGCCATATGTTCCCTGAATAGAGCTGGGTTTTCTGACATAGGACACGCCCACTTCTGCTGCACATTTCGTTCGCTAAATCACCACATATGCAAAACCTACTTTTTCAAACTCCTCCTTGGGATTTTGTCCTATCTGCGTGAAACTTGGCACGTACACTTCAGCTGGACCTGATCTAAAGTTATCAAAAGAATTATGCTCGGTCAAAAAATGCGCAAATTAGTAACAAACACATTTCTGTAGCTAGCGATAAAAATGTAAACTGTTTGATATCTCAGTCAAACTAAATGCTATTAACACCAAATTTGAGTTCTTTGGTTGCCATGACACTAGGAAGGGATGAGCCGAATTTGGCGATTTTTGGCCACTAGGGGCGCTAAAAAGAGTTTATATCTCTTGAACGGCTACACCGATTTTTACTAAATTTGGTCGGTATGATGTAGGGCCAATCCTGAGGCCATATCTTGAAGGTGGTCATTACTGGTCAATGTGGGCGTGGCTTACTACAACATATCCAAATCAGCACACATTCAGCCTTTTGCTCTTCCGGTACACTTCCCATTACAGCGAATACCACGGCTCAGACGTTGGCCTGTGTCTTCACTTTTGCCCCGAGTCCGTCATCCTTTGGGCCAACTTCTGTGGGCTCTGCGGTGCGCGGGGTCCGAGTCGCGCAGGGGGGCTTGGCCCCCGTTCATAACTGCTTGCAGTTCTAGTTTTAATTAATTTACTTTACTTTGTAGAAATCTGTTTTCACCTTTGCATTAAAGAGTTGTTTTTTGTGTATTTTTTGCATATTGACCATGTTTCCATTTATAAATGCAAAAGAAGAGGAACACAATGAAGGTGATTAAACCTTTTTATAGGCACTGTATGGGATATCATATTGCTATCATTGAGGCCAGTAACACTTAACCACAAGGAGGTCGCTTTGCTGAATCTCCCCATAGCTCCAAGCCAAAGCCTCCTTGTGCTTTATTCAATGGAATTAGTTCAAAGACAATACTGTGGCAGCTTCCTCACCCCAGTTGACCAAAGGCAATGTTCTCATCGATTTTGGAGCTGTCGTCCCTCTCCTCCTGAGTCATATGACACCACTTCTCCCTGCAGCACAGAGACAGTCAGAGTCAGTCTATAATTCAGTACTCTTCTCTAAACAAACAGGTTAGGGGTGGGTGTCAAACAATGGACATCCATTCCTGTGCCTGGTCATTGTGTAAAGGGATGCAAAAAGAGACACACATTAAAGACAATAAACAATATCAAAGGGCACATTTACCAGCCAGCAGAAAAACAATAAAAACAACAAATGATTCATTCACAAGAATCATCTTCATTAACAAGCAGATGAGAATGAGTGCAGATTTGCACTGTAAAACACATTTTTAGTAACCCTGAACACCACTAAAGTTACGTGGATTGTCAAAATAAACCGGGTAAAGACAGGATGAGCACGGATGACAGGCAGGATGTGATTTTTATGTGTGTCCTGAATGGTAACAAAAATACAGATTAAATATAGTGGTCTTATTGATGCTAGGTGATCATTTGATCAAAAACCTTAATGCACAGCTTGCCAACCTATACAATGGGTTGCTACTTCCAACTTGCTACTTCATGTTTAATACTGGCTGTGTCATCTTTTTATCCCATCTGCATTCTCTACGTTTACTTTTTGTCTAGAATACTTTCCAGAATTCTCTTCAAAAACCCTTGAGGATTGTTTAATACTTAAACTGCACTAATCACTATTTACAGACTAAAAGTGGGTCGAATAACATAATGTATGATGTGAAAGGCCTCATTGATGGTGGTGAAAAATTAATTGCAACAGAAACACTGGTACGACCGGCTAACTTGAATGGGGATAAAATTATTTAATTGTGTGGCTCTTCTAGACAAGTTTCATTTGACTGAACATGATGATGTAATTACACGGTTTGGCAACTATAAAAACTGGCTTTGAAGCTTGGCGCTCTTCTCTGGGGCTTGATCTTGATGATGAGGCCAGCCTTCTTTTTCACAGAGAGAATTCCAGTCTAGCCAACAGCTTTACCTACTCTTCTTCATTGGTTTTACCGGCGGACTAAAAACCACACCACCGTCCCCCATATCGGAGTATATAATATCATGCTATTCAATGACAGGTGCACTTTCTTGAGTGAGTGAAAACGGGACTTTTGAAAAGTAGAAAATCAATATGTGGCAGCCAATGTTGATATTGTTGGGGACCACCACGAATATATGAATGTGTTTACCTAAGTAAATTGCTGATTCAAGAGCTAATGTATGCTGCGTGATGTGCGCATGTGTTTAGAGTTGGGTGGGGTCGGAGGGCAGGGTCTGTGTGCGCTGTAAATTTACATGGGGATTTGATAAAAAGTAGAATTCGGATTTTATCTTCCTGGGCGATTTTATCTCCCCATCTAGCTGGGCAGGCAACCCAAGTAGAGCCTATGTATGGGAAACACTGCACACACCACAACAACTCCAGTGTTCTCGCTCTAGACAGCATGTGTCATTGCTCCTCTCTTATCAAGTTTATTGCCAACAGCAGCAGGCAACTGATTCCAGCAGAATTTTTTTTTAAAAAACTCTCATAAACCCAGCGTAAACTACCTGTCCAAAATCAAATAGTAGACAGACACAATGAATAACTAGCTGCTGAAAAAACTCATATTTTGCAAGTAAAGAGCCAAAACAGAGCTTAAAACTAAGCTCAATTCACATTAATCAGGTGGACACAAACAGTACTCTAAATTAATGCTAATGTTACTGTGTCTGTAAGTAAACAGCATGAATCTACTATTTATACAGCCTTGCCTCAAATTTTGCCCAGTGGCCACTCATAATGACTATCATTATTATATTACTTTTGAGTGTATGGACAAAGCAGGAACTCGTTGATGAAACCAGCAGGAGAAACAATACTGCATATTCAGAGTGCCACATAACAAGGAAATAAACCTGGAAACTTTTTTAGTCAACATGCTATGGCCCTGCTGAGCAATTTTCACAGGGCTGAATAGGTGGCATCTTCTCATTTGGTATGGTAAGTAAGTAGAGGAATGGATCACTTTTGCCATTTCTTCTAACAACAACAGAGAAAATGTATTTGAGATGAACTACAGATAGTTATTTTAGAAAGCTGTGTTGACTGTTTTACAAAGAATATCACTGACTTTTCATCACTTTCATCTGAATCATTTGCTACTGTCAATATCGCAACATCACATCATAACTTGGGTTTCCAATGGGGGATCTGCAACTCCTAGAGGGTCCGCTGAGTTACCGCAGGTGAGCAAGCTCACCCACAGTTAGTCACAGGACAACACCAACCCATAACAGTGAACTAGTTAGCTATTAGATAACTCAGACTGGTCTCATTACCAGGTCATCATAACTGAGGTTTTTTCATGTCCCATGAGGCTTCCTGTCATGTCACACACAGATGCCAAAGGGCGTGACAAAGTGGCGTAGGTTTTTGATGACCTGGGATTAGAACTTGTGATATATTGACCAGTTAGTTACACATTGTATAAAATATATGTAGTATAGGTCGTTGCTTCATATCTCAATCTACTAAGAGGTCCTTGGCTGGAAAAATGTAAAAAAACAAACAAAACAGATCTATAATATTCACTTTGTAAGGTATTGTCAGGAATGAAAAGAACACATCGGCAAAATTCAAACTGAATAAAAATGCAGTGTTGTACATTAGCAGTTGCTGTGTTCAATTGTAAAGCTGGATATGTCTATTTATGACATGTACAGCATACCTCTGCAATCAGTCTGCAGTGGAAACATAGAAACGTGCAGGTGGTAAAAAAGAGACTGCAGATGGAGGGAGAGAAAAACATAAATCACAAGCAGGTAGACCAACGGTGAAAACATGCAGTGAGCTGTGAGGAGGCGTGGAACACCTCGAGACTGCAACAATCTACTGCCTCGGTCTCCTGCTTCAGATATACATACCAGCCCAGATATTATACACACTCTCACTGCATGTTCAGGATATTAGCTGTGGCTGTGATACTTTTACTCATAAAAGATAGCACGAAATCATTACAACAGCAGCATGACGGAACACAGAGGTGAGTCACATACACCTGCAACAGCATGCCTACAGAAGCCAAATGAAGAAAGATGAAAGAAAACATAAACTCACATAAAGCTAAACAACCAAATGGGGTACACTCTAATGTGGAAATCACTGTCATGCTGTGAGTAAGTAGATTATATATTCTAATCTATACAAAACACAGTCTAGATTCACACTACAATCCTTGATGTCCAGTTGAGGTATTTACCATTTGAGATTCTCCTATTACTGTTAACTAGAGCATGTCTGTGACTCCCAAACCCTTCAGCCTCACCAATCACCTAAACACTGAGCTGCTCTCACCTCAACCCTGTTTCTGTAACCTCAGTCTCACACCATCTGCCTCAGCTTTTCATGCTTTTCACTTCATGTCTTTGATTCTCATTTCTCAGTCTCATACACATCAGAGCTGATGAGGAGATTGTAGCGAGCGGTCAGACACATCTGTTATTATAATCACTTTATACATTGGTACATTCTAAACGCTAAAAATTGATTAATCAAATGTAATTTACTCAAAAGAACATAAAGAAGAAAATATTTAAATAACCTAATCAAATTAGCTGATTATTACTTCTGTTTCCTGATTCTGTCCACAAAATTCTGAACTTAGGATCTGAATGATGATTCTGAGTTTTGTTTTTAATATCATAATACCCTGATTTCTTACCATTTCTTAATCACTTTGTTCCTTGCTATATGAGACCTGTTGGCCAATGTTGGGGCAATGGTGAGCATCTCTAGCGGTGTTTGTGCTTTGTGTCCAGCAATGTTAGCACAAGTCGGAACTTGTCTGTGGCTTTAGGGCAACTGAGCATCTTGAATCTGCCTGTCTGTGAAAAATCATTCTGATTGGCTGTTTGGTTAAGTGAATAAGTGCAAGAAGAGCTATGGAAAAAGAAAGTAAAAGCCAATTATCGTTGGAACATCCATGAATTCACCCATTTAGTGTGGTTTCTTCTTAGTTTTCGCCTCTGTCGCCTGGGGGCAAATATTTACAGCTACCATTTTGTGATTGCTTTAATTTCATTTCATTCAATATGTATCAAATTAATAAATTAATTCAAACCTAGGATGATGGCTCAGCTCAACCTTGCTAAACAGGCCACTGAAAACACTAGACACTAGAACACAGCCTCTGAGAGCGACCGAATCCTGCTTGAAGACAGAGTACAGTATAGTATGGACTTATTTTTTTGTTTTTGTAAAAAACAAAATAGGTGTAAAAATATGAGTTTATTTTGTGAACTTACTAGACTAAGTAGCAAACTCACCACTTATATATCTCCAAACTGAAACTAAGGGGGCTATCAGATTATTGCCCCTGTATTACAAAGTAGTATAACAAGACAGGATGCATTGGGGATAGCTGCTTAGCAAGCTAACCTCAGTTCACACTACGTGTTGATAATAAGTTCATTTTGTGAATGTTTTAAACCTGAATTCTGGCCAGAGCTTACTGAGAACCTAATTAACTAAATTTTGAATGTTTTAGAGACACACACCACAAACATCATCAACTCATTAAACCTCAAACTCAAAGAGCTGCCAAAAAATTGTAAGTACAGCTCTTTGTGCTCAGACTGTCAGAAAAAAAAGGGAAACCAAAAATCTAGCTTGAAAACACGCTCTTTTTTTTAGCTTGCTCACTTCAGATTTGTCCATTAGTCCAAAACAACCACTATGCTCAACCTCCATGACAGTCCCTGATACTGTTTCAGGAAGTGATGCAATTTCCTTTATTTTCCTTTCCACCTTGATGAATCTTTGCTTTTTCCTTTAGTAAGACTACTATAAAATATTTTAGGGCTACATACAAACAGATGACAGACCTCTTGTGTTTCTCTTCATCCTGCGTTCCCCTGCCCGGCAGCAAGGGACAAGGAGACAAAGGGTTGAAGTCAACAGGCAGAAGAAAGGGGAACAACAACAGCTTGTAAACGAGAGGAGAGGAGAGGAGAGGAGAGGAGAGGAGAGGAGAGGAGAGGAGAGGAGAGGAAGGAGAGGAGGAGAGGAGAGGAGAGGAGAGGAGAGGAGAGGAGAGGTTTTAAAAGTCCCTTTATTGAGCCACTTCAAGAAGCAAACAAAAAAGTCACTCTTTCACTTTCCTCAAGTTAACAACAAAAATCCAATCAACACCAACAACACAATGCAAGTTTCAGATATGTAAATCCAAATCCCTGTCCTCCCCTACAGAGCACAAAACCTCCCCAACAGCCCATATACGTTTAAAAACGTGCAGCGTGTCCATCATTTTATAATAGGCATATTCCACCCACAGTCCGGCCTTCAGCACTCCTCTTAGAACCGACACCGGCTCCACACTGCCCACTGTTTGAGCTTGGTTACTGTGGGTCAGCCAGATGGCCAACTTTGCAGAACCGGAAATAAAGTCCAACAGTGTGTGGACAGACTTTTTCTTGACAAAATATTTTGGGCCAACAAAAACAAATCAAAAGAAAAAACCTCCCCAAGACCCCGAAACCAGGTTTTTAACAGTTCAAACAAAATGTCCAGACGAGGACATTGAACAAATAAATGTGCCAAAGTCTCAACCTGCGAACAAAAAATGCATCCCTCCCCTAGCTCAGGATCAAGGTGCACTCTGTATCTGTTTGTAGCTATTGCCCCGTGCACAATCCTCCACTGGAGGTCTGCTGTCTGTTTTTCAACGGGTAGCTTGTACAGAGACCGCCAGCTGCCTTTCGGGGAAATGTCTGGGCCAAAGAACTGAGTCCACCTCGACTCCTCCATCCCTGCCAGAGACTGCACATTCAGGGTTTTTAATGCTGATGTGATACAGTGCTTTTTTTCCCACAGCCTGAAACCTATCCAGGTGAGGAGTCGTGAATGACAGCAGCTGACCCTCTCCCTCCTGCCACTCCCCCACCGCTGGGGTGATGAACAGAGAGGGGAAGCTGTATTCACAGCCCTCACTCCACTGATCACACAGCATGCGATCTTCAGCAGTCTCTCTCAGGTGTTGGGGCAGGGCAGCACAGACTTCCTCCACCACTTTATAGATCAGCCTGATAGGGGTGATGTTGCTCTTGTTTCTCAAATTGTCGCCGTCATCTTCATTAGGTGGCCAAATTTGGTGCAGCCAGCTCCTCTAAGATTAGCCCGCAGGCTGGCAGACTGCAGCGTTTGAGTGCTGATGAAGCTGCTGAAGAACAGGGGTTCCTCAAACAGCCACATCCCCAGAGTCTCTGCAGTGTCACGCTGGATCTTAAACATCTGCCAAGCCTGCAGAACTGAGATGTAGAAAGGTGCCAATCCACTTATGTCCATGTTCTCAGGTTGTAGGAGGAACAGGTGTTTGTCATAGTTCAGCTTTTCTCAACAGCCAATGAGCTGTGTCACACCAACTTGCGACACAGTCATAAAGAAGATTTGTGCTGTTCTGTGTCTAAAGGAGGCGATCTTAGATTGGATGCTGATCAGTCCCTGTCCCCCTTCAGCTACAGGTAGATAGAGGGCAGCTGCTCAGATCCAGTGTCTCCCAGACCAGAAAAAGTCCAAGATGGCTCGCTGAATGTCCTCTATCAGGCCTCTCGGTGGTGTCAGTGCTGTTAGTTTGTGCCAGAGGGTCTAGGCAACCAAATTATTGGCAACCAGAACTCTTCCCCTATATGACAACTGGGGTAGCAATCATTTCCATTTAGACAACTGAGCACCCACTTCTCCTTCACTCCCTCCCAATTCTTTTTCTGGAAGCCCTCTTTGCCCAGAAAAACTCCCAATACCTTTAAATCCTCTTTCCCCATTGGAGTCCTCCAGGCAGACCTGGCATTACCTGACGATTATTGTATCCAACCCACAGAGCTTCGCTTTTTGCCCAATTCACCCATGTAGACGATGCCTTTTTCATATAGGGACAGATTGTCCTTCAATCCCTGTACATCACCCTGATTAGAGACAAAAATATATACATTATCTGCATAGGCAGACAGGGTAGGAAAACCACGTTCAGGTTTTAAAGTACCAGTCAGTGTGAGAGACCACCGAGGCGATCTCTCAGCCTGCACAGTAAAGGTTCAATAGCTAGACTGTACAGCTGACCCGAGATTGGACAACCCTGTCTGATCTCGCGCTTTACAGGGATTGGCCGACTCAACCCTGCCCCCACCTTCACCAAACACTGTGCATCCCTGTACAACAAACTCATCCAAGACAAAAACCATCACCAATACCAAACGCCTTAAGTGCAGAAAACAAATAAGAGTGATCCACCCTGTCGAACGCTTTCTCCTGGTCTAAAGAGACAATGCCAACGCTGACATTATCACTTTTGCACACATCAATCACATCACGAACGAGGAAAATGTTGTCCATTATTGTCCTGTCAGGTATACAGTAAGTTTGATCAGGGTGTACAATTATTTCCAGGATGTCCTTGAGTCTGTTTGATAAGGCTCTGGAAAACACCTTATAGTCTGTGCAAAGGAGAGCCACAGGCCTCCAGTTTTTCAGTAAGGCCAGGTCTTCTTTTTTTGGCAGCAAGGAAAGCACTGCACGCTGACAGGAAACAGGAAGAGATCCTGTTCTAAAATACTCCAACAGAACACAGTGCAGGTCAGGTCCAAGTATATTCCAAAAGTGTTTAAAAAAATCAGTGGAAAGACCATCAATCCCCGGTGCCCGTCCCGATGCCATCTGATTGACAGCAATCGTCAGTTCCTCTAAAGTCAGCTCGAAATCCAGAGCAGCTTTCTCTCCCTCACTAAGCTGATGAAGCCCCTCCAGGAGCTCCTCACGGCCTTCCATGCTGCATTGCTCTTCTGCAAAGAATTTAGTGTACAAGTCCATTGCGTGGCTCCTCATTTCATTTGGACAGGTGGTCACTCTGCCTCCTGGCAGCTCAAGGCAGGTCATCTGTTTCCTCTGTGCCACCGTCCTCTCCAGGTTGAAAAAGAAAGAGGTTGGGGCATCCATGTCCTTCAGCTGAAGGAAACGAGACCTTACCAGAGCCCCCTTCACCCTCTCCTGCAGAAAGGAGCTCAAAGCCAACCTCTTCTCTTGTAGCAGCTGGCCTTTAGTTGGATCTGAGTCTCCCTGTATCTCCTCTTCTATGCTCTTTATGCTCGCTTCGAATTCCTGAACTGTTGATTTTATCTAAGCAGTTGAATGGGAGGTGGACTGCTGACAAAAGACATGAATCTGTGCCTTGCCCACCTCCCACCACAGCTTCAGAGAACTGAAGTTAGCTTTTTGAAGCCTCCACTTTTGCCACAGAGATTGAAAGTGCTGGCAAAAAGTGGTGTCCTGCAGGAGCTTGTTATTAAAGAGCCAGTAGGACTTAACCCTTTCACCTGGCGAGATGTTCAAAATTAAATTAACAAACCGGTGGTCAGTGAAACCAACTGGATTTATATGGCAGTGAATTAGTCTGGAGCTTAGGTTTGGGGAAATATAGATCCTGTCCTGCCGTGCAGCACAGATCCTGTTGTTACTGACCCTCACCCATGTGTACTGTCTGGACTGTGAATGTTTTACCCTCCATGTGTCTAACAGATCCAGATGTGTGATGATGTTATTGAGGCTTTGAGCTGACTGAGGATGAGGTTCCCTACTTGTCCTGTCTAAATTGAAGTCTAATGTGCATTTAAAGTCTCCACCGATGATGAGCTGATCCTGATGGTAGTTTCTCAGCTCAGTTTTCATCAGGTTGAAGAAACGTACCCTTTCTGCTCCGTGATTTGGAGCATAAACATTGACGAAGCAGAAAACACTGTTGTGTATTTCTGCCTGTACAATGAGCAGACGGCCCTTGACCACTTCAGTGTAGGATATAACTCCTGCATTGGCTGTTGTCTTAAACAAAACAGCTACTCCTGCACTGAAGTTAGTGCCGTGACTGAGGACACATGGACCCTGCCACCATAATCTCCGGTCTGTTTCATCTGCTATATTTGAATGTGTCTCCTGCAGGAACAAAACATCTGTGTTTTTTAAAGTGGGAGCTTCAGAGATCAGAGCTCTCTTGTGTCTGTCTCTCCCTCCATTAATGTTCAGAGACCCGATTTTAAGACTCCTCATGAAGAAGTTTGAAAGAGGAAACAGACAGGAAGAAACTATCAGAAAACAGTAAATAGAGAAACCCAGCATGTTACTCATGATCGCGTTTTACTTTCTGGGCCTTCTTCTGACAGTTTTGCCTTTTGTTGCTTTCCCCAACATTAAATGTTTTTTGAGGCGAAAGGACTTCTTCTCATCCAAAAGGTCAAAACCAACCAATCTTTTTAGGACATCAACAGATCTTGTGAATTTGTCAGTGTCACTGAAATAATCACTGACTTTAACAGATGTTTTATAGGTTTCATCCAGAAACTGATTTATATCTTCTAGGGAGTAAAGATCTGTGGTCCTGGTGGATGTTTCCCCTACAGAAGTGGTGTCTGACTCAGAGTCATACTCCATGTCATCTGCTTCCTCTGACACCTGGCTGCTGAACACACCCAGTCCTTCTCCAGTGATCTCACTGTTTTGTGTGTCTGCAACACTTGTGGATGATTCTTCCTCAACCTGTTCTACTTGAGCTTTAGCAGCTGCACATTGAGAGCTGCTCAGGTTTTCTGCAGTCACATCAGCCTGCTGCCTCTCAGGCTGGCTCTCTTCTTCCCTGTCTACATTATTTTTGAACAGCACACCAGCAGTGCCGGCCGCGTCCACAACATCATCATCGGCACCGGCTTCGGGTCCACTGGGCCGGACCGCGGTGCCCTCGGCCGCGACACTGCGCGTAGCACCGCACAGCACAGATCCGCCAGCGGGGACACCTGCACAAACAAATCTCTGACAAACACTCCACTTTGCACCAGCTGATGAACAAGTGGCTCGTCTTTAACGAACACAACCACTGCTTTGTTCATCCGCGATGCAAAGCAGAGGTTGTCGTGTCCCACCTGCTCACCAGCAGCCAACAGAACCTCCTCCACACTAAGGAGGAGGTTCTATTTACTATCTGGTGGGACTATCCGCACTCCCTGCCGGATAGACGGAGGTTCTCGGACACCGTTCCTCCCAAAAACCCCAGACAAACCACTGATTAGTCGGTCACTCAATCAAAAAGCTTACCTGATCATGCACATACGGGTGGAAAACTGATAAACAGGGACAGCAAACAATTCAAAACTCTGCGCTACTCACACATCCACCACCACCAACCACTCACGCTCACTCACACTCACCGGAAACGGAAACGAGGAGAGGAGAAGAGAGGAGAGGAGAGGAGAGGAGGTGTGAGGTATCAGGAGATTATGAGCTGAAGTATTTTAGGCTGAAGCCAACTCAACAGCACTGTATGATTTGACCTTAGATACAGGATATTGGTCTTTACAAAAGCCAGTAGTAATCGCTACACGATCTTCAACCTTTCTTTGAGCTTCATCAAGAGGGAACGCACATCTAAATTTTCCCCACAATCCAAACTATTTTGTAATATATTATATTATGTAACTGAATGGTTTCATTCATCCGTGTAGATTCCATGCACACTCACCTTGTGGTTGGTGATCTTTTCTTCCGCTCGCAATGAACAGCATCAAAAAATGCAGCATTCCAAAATCTTAGCGTATGCCTGACAGAGAGAAGGGATCACATTCAATAGGTTTCCTGCCTGATCTAATTCACTTCACATTTGGGTTAAAAGGAAATAAATTGATCATACTGCAGCGGCCTGAGAGGTTTACATGGAGAGTTTTTAGGTTTTGTATGGATAATATGATATCTGGCACTGTGTTTCCTCTAGATTCACATATATCGAATCCATCTCAATCATCCCTTATGAGTGGCAGTGTTTATAGAGCCTGCCCTCAACCTTTATTTAATTATTTTCTTAGTATTTTGCTGCATAAAATGTTTCTGGGTGTCAACCTTTGGGTATTGGTGTCTAGTCCCAAAAATCAATTGCAGTGTGCGATGTGAGGGCAGGACTCTATAGAAATCTTTGTATAAAAACTGTGTTACAATGGAGATTAGGGCTGAGCCACACACACAGGCAGAGCAGAGAGGCAAACGGTGGACAGAATGAAGCATACGCTTCACAGAATCTGGCTACACCTTCCCATAGGGTTGTCAGGACGCGTGTGTTTGTTTGTGCTTTAGAACTTTACTGCGGTAAAACTTTCAGATAATAATGTTTTATTTCTGAATCATTGCTTTGTTTCACCAACGTCACTCCTTCTCTTCATTGACTCTAGCTCACTTGACAACCGCTGCTCTCTCTCTGGCCTGTTGAGCTGGGGAGGGGGGAGCTAACTTTGAATGCTGTGTTTACAAACAGCAACCTACAAATCCTGCATAGTATGCCTTTAAGGACAATACATATCAAATTTTCAGAGCTCCTGTATCTGCCCTTTGTGGCCAGAGTTCCTTAACTCACCAGATGGGCTGCTGCTTCAGGTGGGTGTACAGGTACACCTTTTCTTTTTTCTTCTCTGGAGCCTCAGACACTGGGGTGGAAGAAAAAACATGGCAGGCACTAGCACAGCTATCTAAATATATCTAATATCTAAATCAGAATTTCTGAAAACTCACAGTGTAGTGGAGCAGAAGAAAAGAAATTACTTATTGTACAGCCAATTACACTGCAGTAGTTAAAAGTAATCTTTGGTGCACTATACCTGGTGATATGGGCTTTGTCTCAACCGAGCTTTCCCCCTCTCTAGAAA
The DNA here is from genome assembly GCF_900880675.1 of Sparus aurata. Lineage (NCBI taxonomy): Eukaryota > Metazoa > Chordata > Actinopteri > Spariformes > Sparidae > Sparus > Sparus aurata. The sequence goes on from NC_044194.1 coordinate 35,565,467, forward strand.
TGAGAATGCAGGAGAGTAAGGTATAAAGACTATACATAGGCATTCAAATAATTCAAAGAAAAAGCATTTGCTCACTCAGTCTTTGGAGCCATCGAGCTCCTCAGCTTGCTCTCCAGGCCTCCAAAGAAGCCTTTGACATCAGTCTTGGATGTGTTTTTAAGGATGCGCTCGGCCGCATCCTTCTTCCCAGTCAGCCAGAAGTTGGCTTTGTTGAGGTATAAATCCAAGCCAGCTGGAGGACCACCACGATCCAGCAGCTCTGAGGGAGATGGCTGTGACTTCCCTTAATGAGAGGAAGCAGGGAGTTCAAAATGATGACATCTGTTTTATGTGTTACAAAGCCCCACAAGGCAAATTTGTTTAAAGGGATATTCCGGTGTAAGTTTAATCCATGGTCTAACAGACCGTGAAACTGTATTAGACTCCCTCTCGAGAGATCAAGTTAGCAGACTGCTAATTTACAGAGTTTTATCAACCTCAGAAACGACCGCACGACAACAATACACTGCAGTAAATGGATCCAAATATAAACCGCCACCAAAAAGCCACAAATAATGCTCAGAACAGCACCAAACTTCAGCAACAGTACAAATAGGGTCTCAGCACATAGTCCGGGGCATCTAACCTCCGCCAGCTTAGCTGGATTTCTACTGAAAAGCTGACTAAATTTACCTCTCTTCTGCAGCAGCTTCCTGTTGACGGGAAGTCCCGACGAGTCGATTACCGAGTGCAGTAGAGTTCCGCGGCTCATGGATGAAAATGTATGATTATGACTCCATGGAAAAGCATCAAAGTTCATATGTGTCTTACCTGCCAGTTTATAACAGTTATTATCGAGAGCGGACAGGGAAAAGAATGGAATTGAGCATTTCTAATCGCACTCGGTAATCGTCGCGTCGGGACTTCCCCGACCCGGAAGCTGATGGAGGAGAGTTGAAATCTGTTTTTAGCTTCACAATAGAAATCCAGCTAAGCTAGCGGAGGTTAGATGCCCCGGACTATGTGCTGAGACCCTATTTGTACTGTTGCTGAAGTTTGGTGCTGTTCTGAGCATTATTTGTGGCTTTTTGGTGGCGGTTTATATTTGGATCCATTTACTGCAGTGTATTGTTGTCGTGCGGTCGTTTCTGAGGTTGATAAAACTCCGTAAATTAGCGGTCTGCTAACTTGATCTCTCGAGAGGGAGTCTAACACAGTTTCACAGTGATTTAGACCAAGGATTAAACTTACAACGGAATATCCCTTTAAAGCTAAATGTGTCCTGTATCCTTGCCCTGAGGCATGACAGACTGGTGAGGCTGATAGACAAAGCAAAGATTACAAGTTATAGAGTTGACAAAAACCTTGCTCTGGAGCCTCTGAGTCAAGGTTCAATTCATCTAGGTGTTCAAACTGTCAGACACCATGAGGCATAAAGAAATTAGAATTATCACCTTGCAGTTGTATGCCTCCCCATGCAAGTCAAGTTGCAGTTTACATCCATTTTGTCCAAATTCATTCAAAATAGACTTTGAAGGAGTTTACACAAATGTATTAAATGTAGTTCTTGGTGAACAAAGTTATCACTGTACTGACCAGTGAATTATTTCCAGTGTAAAACACATCACTTAGCGACTATTTTTTACTGAGGGGTACAGAGGACTGATTCATCAAAGGTTTGACAACAATCACCTGAAGCTTAAAATAAGAAATACCAATGAACTTATGTGGGACGTTTTGTGTAGGTCATGGTGAGAAACAAAGAACTGTCAGAATCATTGTATGTGTGCATGTTTGGTCAATAAAGCTAATTCTGCTAGAACATGAAGAAGTTGTAAGTAGTAAAACATGCTGCCTATAGATTCAAGAATCAAGACTATAGTGTAAATAGTGCAGCATTACTTACTGTTGTTAATGCAAATAAAGACAAGACCTGGCTACATAGGGCATCAACCACAGTGGTACACTATCACTCATAACTTCCTGCTTGTATGAGCACAAACAGTACCGTCATGCAGCCCTTAAAGTCACAGCGTATGTTTGTGTGTTGGGTCAAGAGAAGCAAAAGGGCAATCCTCGTTACACACTCTGAATCAGCACGAGCAGTGGTGCTCACTAAAACGTGCACAGCTCTCAACTCAACACCATGCTGCGTTTATGTCAAAACAGGAGTGACAAACATAATGTATATGTGTGAAGAGGAGATTTAATAATACCTTACCAATGTAGTAGTATGTGAAGCACATAGTCATGAGGTTCTTGGCTGGGCTGTAGTCATCCATTTGGTAACATCTGTGGACACATTATTTCTTTAGAGATGATCGCATCATGAGATATAACTTACTGAAGCCATTTCACTAAAAGGATAAGTGGCTGACACTCCGCATTTTTCACGTTGTCAAGAAATCTCATGAAAAGATTTAACCACAATTAGCTGATCATACTAATAAAAAGCACTGTTTCATCCTGTTTTGTAATTTTGCTAAAAACTACAAAAACACTACAAAACACAGCAGTTTTAGAAAAGTAATCAGCCTTTAAAAAAATAACTTTTGATAACTTTTTATATTGTCACCAGCTGTATGATTAACAGTCAGATAGCATTGTTCTCCAACTTAAATGCATAAAGACTCACTCAAACAGCACAACAGCAAAAGACTGCACCAGTCTGTAGAAGGTGGCTTCACTCACACATTTAGAGTGGCAGCGCTGTGAATACAGTATGACAAAGGGGTAGAAGCGTGTCAGGTAAAGGTATAAATACAAAATCTCAGCAACCATCAGCTATGTTGCACAAATGTACCTCATAGATACTTATTCCATCAGATATTTTGGTTTTACTTACTGTATTCAAGTAAGTATTTTTGCACTACATAGTGTGACATTTATTAAAAAAAGTAATCAAAACTTAAATTCTCAAAATATGTATTCAGGAACAACAAAATTAAGTGAGCTTGTTTGCAACCTCACAGCCACTTGTGAACACAGCAATACTGTATCTTTAGATTTTGGTGATTTGGACTGAACTCTCAAAACAGCAATGCAGTGACCTATCTCTCACAGTGTGCTTCAGGGGCCATCAAGAACCAGTATTTTTTGGCCAAGGCAGTTGGAATATAAGAGTCATTTTTATCAATTAAAAGTTTCCCTTATTATGTCTGACTAGTTACCATGTCATTATCATCCCATATTCACCTGTGCGCTGACGTATTTGGCAAACCACTCTCTGCCTTTGCCATTCTCTCCACTGCACAGCTCTCCAAAACGAGCCTTCTCCTCCTGGTCAAAGTCCTCCCTGTGAAATCATGGTCCAAAAACTCGTTAAGTCGAGGCCATGCAAAAACACAGTCTCTTAACAGCTGGATTTAATTACTTAACAATTTATCAGATTGATGATTTGCGAATTTAAAAAGTGTGTTAAACTTAACACAGGAAATTTCAGTATTTGACAGCTTTGCATGGACATTACATTTACATTTAGCAGACATTACATTAAATTCTATTAAAAAAGAAAATCTATCAAACATGCATGACTGAGCTGTTTATAAAGTTTGTATTGATAGGAAATTGTCAATAAAAGGTAAGACAGATCTATACAAAAGATTTAGACCAAAACCAAAAACACCTCTCGCCCCTACCATTTAGCCCTACCCCTCCATTTTCGCATTCACACCTAGGTTTTGAGGGTATCCAGATTCTTGGTGGGATGGAGATGTAGGGTGATGTAGGGCTAACATGGCCCTCCAAACAGATTCTTCAGCGGCACACGTAAGACAGAGGGTTATGAGATCTCCATTTCGCTTCAAGGTATTATTGACATTTTCTGTATTATAAGCATAAAACAATCACTACTCGTTTTCTGATGTCTTTGTAGCCAGCTAGCTTACTAGCTAAAGTTACATTGTTCTACCTGGTTTAAGCATAACAGTCCCACATTTTCACCTTATGACGCAAGGAAATGCAACAGAATTTCAGCAGTGAAGTTGCTGCACTTGGTACCGCCACTCTATGTGTGCTGAATGGCAGAGTAGGAGCACTGGTCGCTTATGTTAGCCTATAAAGCACTGTTGGTGGCCAGGCAATGAAGCTGTTTTTTTGGGGGGTTTTTTATAATGACTTCATTAATAGCGTGAAGTTGTGAATGAATTGTGAGCATCCATTCTTTTCTGTCTTTATCAGATAAATAGGAAATGGCATTGTGATAATACCAGGATTGCCACAGTAACAAAAGAAAAATCACTACAGTTGAAAGGGGGGGTTTTCACCCACTACCTCTTGTTATTGTGTTCTGGGGATATGTGTAAAAATTGGAATTGGCATTGAGCCTTAAGTTATGCCTACTTTGGAACTATTTCGACTGGTGAACCAGACCTCCCTCCCCCTCCCACTTGCCCATATTGATCCCACCGCAGTTCTCACAAGGCCAGCTGTGCTCTGCCTGTAAAACTGTTAACTCACAAAGTAGCTCTAGAAAAGTCTGCCTTTCTTGGGGTCTGATACGGCGGCCTACGAGTTGCAGCCCTGCCAGCAACACACTGACCCCTTTGACCTCTGTCCTATGAACACTGCAGCTGCGACAAAATAAATATCGATCAATAATTATCGATATTGACTAATATGAAACTTCACCAGTGTGACACACTTTTCGGCCATATTGCCCAGGCCTAGTACATTATGTTAACCAGCTGGCAATCGTACACAATACACATATAGTTGACAAAGATCTGGCAGAACTACAAGTGTACAGAAAGTACACAGTGGTGAACAGCAGCATCGTCCTTTCAAAATATATGTGGCTCCATCATAGACAACACTTGGCACTCTTTTGGGTGACCTGATGCAACTGCGGGCACTATCAGCAGTCAGCACCCCTACTGCACCAATGATGCATGGCAGCCACACACTTACAGCTAACCGGGCAGTGTCTGCAGTGTCTCTATGGGCTACTATGGACTGTCTCTTTAGTGTATGTTCATGTGCTGCTTTGTAGCGTTGTCAAAAATTATCCAAATATTGAAACATATTGATCAAGAATATTTGAAAATGTGTTGTTTTTTTGCCTTTTGCCCTAACAGCAAGACGACACAATCATTTTTATGTATTGTTTATTTAGCAGGGATAATGCACAATACACGTATTGTATAAGTTGTAGCTAAAAGGTAATTCCCATTTGCAGTCCCTGGGTGGATACCGCCACTGCCGTATAGGTAACATAAAGTAAGGATCAATTACAGTAAACCAATAACCTTACAGTTAAAACCATTAATACAAATTAACCAATAAGACAAACCATAAGAACCATTAGAATAATACAATTGCCCTGACACAAAATTGTAATAATAATAATAATAATTATAATAATAATAATAATAAAACTGTAATTACAACAGTGAGAAAACTGCTAGATTAGCCATGACCTAACGTTTGGCTTGATTTTGATTTTATGCTCATTTTAGTGCATGTAGTGTAAACCAGATAATTTCAAATTTCGAAAGGGGCTAATGTTAACACATTTTTGATTAAAGATTATTAAAAGTTTCTAGCTTTTTGAAGCGCATGTCTATGGCGGTGCAGCTAATACTGATGATTTGCCATGAAACACAAAGTTGCTGTAACTCAGCTGTACATGGTCATATCTGCACCAAACTTCACGTGTGATAAGAGTCCAAGTTCTGAACAAACTATGCCCCCTAGTGGCAGCAGGTCATTTTTATAAATTGTGAGGTACTTCTCCAGGCCAGATGATCATATCTGCCTCGCCATGTTGATAAAAAACACTTGATCACCTTGATGATGCTGTGCTGTAAAGACTGTAAGTGTTTGTTAGGGCTTTCAAGTCCTGATATCCTTCAACCTTAAAATGTATAATTACTGAGTGTTCTCTAGTGCCACATAATGGACACAGGAAATTGCATTGACCTCTTTCACAGAGTGCTCAAAACACATGACATGAAGTGCATCGAGTGGTCCAAATCCAGCTGCTGGTCCTTAGAGCCTGACAGGGAGGGCAGTTCAAGGGCCCATTCATCACTGCTTGTTATATTTGTCTTTTAATAAAATGGAATTTAACATGGTATTTATCAATATTCCTCAAGGTATTGTATTGAACTTAAAAATTCCAGTATCGTGACAACACTACAGCTTTGAACATCCACCATGCTTGACACACTTCTGATCTACATGGAATGCAAATAGCCTGCACATTTCAAATAACATTTGCATATATGTTCGTCTGAACATTTGCAACTACAAACCCAATTCCAATGAAGTTGGGACGTTGTGTAAAATGTAAATAACAACAGATTTGCAAATCCTTTTCAACTTATATTTAATTGAATACACTACAAAGACAAGATTTTTAATGTTCAAACTGATAAATTTTATTGTTTTTTAGCAAATATTCACTCATTTTGAATTTGATGCCTGCAACACATTCCATAAGAGCTGGGACAGGGGCATGTTTACCACTGTGTTACATCACCTTTACAACACTCAATAAGCGTTTGGGAACTGAGGACATTACTTGTTGAAGTGTTGTAGGTGGAATTCTTCCCCATTGTTGCTTGATATACGACTTCAGTTGCTCAACAGTGGGGCCTCCGCTGTCGTATTTTGCGCTTCATAATGCGCCTCACATTTTCAATGGGAGACAGGTCTGGACTGCAGGTAGGCCAGTCTAGTACCCGCACTCTTTTACTACAAAGCCACAATGTTGGAACATGTGCAGAATGCGGCTCGGCCCTAACCCCTAACCCTGAAATAAGCAGGGACGTCTCTAAAAAAGACGTCGCTTGGATGGCAGCATATGTTGCTCCAAAACCTTTCAGCTTTTATGGTGCCTTCACAGATGTGCAAGTTACCCATGCCATGGGCACTAACACACCCCCATAACATCACAGATGTTGGCTTTTGAACTTTGCGCTGACAACAATCTAGATGGTCCTTTTCCTCTTTGGCCAGGAGGACACAACGTACATTATTTCCAAAAACAATTTGAAATGTGGACTTGTTAGACCACAGCACACTTTTCCACTTTGCGCCAGTCTATCTCAGATGAGCTTGGGCCCAGAGAAGCTGGCACCATTTCTGGATGTTGTTGATAAAGGGCTTTCTCATTGTATAGTTTCAACTTGCATTTGTAGATGTAGAGACAAACTGTGTTAACTGACAGTGGTTTTCCGAAGTGTTCCTGAGCCCATGTGGTAATATCCTTGACAGAATGATGTTGGTTTTTAATGCAGTGCCGCCTGAGGGATCAAAGGTCACAGGTATTCAATGTTGGTTTCTGGCCTTGCTGCTTACGTGCAGAGATTTCTCCAGATTTTTTAAATCTTTTGATGATATTATGATGAAATCCCTAAATTTCTTGCAATTATACGTTGATAAGCGTTGTTCTAAAACTGTAAGACTATTTGCTCACGCAGTTGTTCACAAAGTGGTGAACCTCGCCCCATCCTTGCTTGTGAACAACTGAGCCTTTCAGGGATACTCCTTTTATACCCAATCATGGCACTCACCTGTTTCTAATTAACCTGTTCACCTGTGGAATGTTCTAAACAGGTGTTTTTTAAGCATTCCTCAACTTTCCAAGTATTTTGTTGTGCCTGTCCCAGCTATTGTGGAACATGTTGCAGGCCTCCAATTCAAAATGAGTGAATATCTGCACAAAAACAGTAAAGTTTTCAGTTTGAACATTAAATATGTATGTATGTAGTGTATTCAATTGAATTTAAGTTGAAAAGGATTTGCAAATCATTGTATTCTGTTTTTATTTACATTTTACACAATGTCCCAACTTCATTAGAATTGGGGTTTGTAGAATGGCACTCAGTAGAGTACATACCTCCACCAAGACCCAACATCCAGCTTTAATTCAATCCAATCCTAATCCAGCATTAAATAGAACATACTGAAATCCACTAGATCAAGATTTTTATTTGGATCCTCATCAAATTACACTCACTTATAGATGCCAGCCACCTAAATATGGCTATTATTTTCATCCAGGTCTCTGCATTATTCCCTGAGAAAAACAGCCTATCTCACAATGATAAAGAAAGTCAGAAAAAATGCCTGGTGGAGGTAATTAGGATGTTATCATTAGAACTGACATTAGGTTGACCAGGACAGGGACAATTGGTTACTTTACTACACTGATTAAACCTTGCACTACACACCATTACCCGATTCCCAGTTTTTTTTTTTTAAAAAACAGTAACAAAGGTAAAAGGTAACAAAAATCAATGTTTGAGAACCAGTTTAAACCAAGAGCTGATCTTCCTTATCAAAGCCGGGGGTCTACATTACCTACAATGCAGCTTACTGCTGAAAGCTCATTTGAAGATTTTTTCCCATAAGCTTACATTATTAAAGACCAAGCTGAATAAACAGTGGGTAAATCTTTTAAAGTGTCACAGCCACTGTAAAATGAATTCATTAAAATAATTTGATTAATTTCGTCTGTTAACAATCTTACTGTCTTGAAGAACTGCATGATTAAATCATGATATCCCCATTTATGTTAGCAAAGGGCTTAACAGGAAGTTAGTGGGTTGGCTGGTGGAAGTTTTCCAAGTAAATTCACCTCTTTGGTTTGACCTCATATTAGTTCATAACATGACATAGAAAGGACAAGAGAAAGTTTTTCCTTACTTTCCATGAAACACCTTCGCCACATAAGCCTTCATGAATTGCCTTCTCTCCACTGTCTCAGCTTCAGCATCCTCTCCACTGTGAGCGGACGAAGATGAAGACCTCCTCATTTCCCACATATGAGAGGGCGGGTCCATGTCGTTCTCGCTGTCTGCTGACTCTGTAGCATCGCTGTCATTGTCTCCTTCCTCTTGGTGGTGGTGGTGGGGGTGGTGGTGAAAGCTGGGTTTGTCTGGCGCCATGGGCTCTGGCAGTAAGGGCTGTTGGTGGATTCCCATGAAAGACTTGAGCTCTGGGGAGAAAATGTCTGTGTGGCCTTGTTGTTGGCCTCCATCCACACTAAGAGTTGTTGCCTCTGAGGGCAGGTCACAGTCATTAAGGTTGTCCACTGCTGCACCCTCCATGTTAGAAGTTCCTTCGTTTTAGCAGTATTTTTGAATGAGCTACTTATTACTCTATGGGAACATGAGGATGGTCATAGATGTGGGTGCTCATTGGAGGTTTTAACTGAGGTCACTGTTGTTATTTAGTTTTGATCTTGCAGACTCTCCAAGTGAATCCTCAAGTGAATTCACAAAGCTAATGCATCTGTGAACAAAGAAAAGACATTTAGTTCAAAATCTAAAATCTAAAAGGTAAAATTAGATAAATGCTGACTTCAGCATGTTCACCTGCTCACGATGACAATGCTTGCATGCTGGTGTTTAGCAGGTATTATCTTTCCAAGTTTACCATTTTACTTCAGTGTGCTTATATGCATCATATGCAACATTTGACAATCAGCAGTACACTACAATACACGTTTTTTCAGGTATTTGGTCATAGGATAATATGGAGGATTAAAAGTCAGAACGGTTCATCAAAGTTATAAAATCATGTCATCCTGAGGAGAACATGAATGACAAAATTGTTCATATATTTTGGTCTGCTCCATAGTGGCGGACTGATCATCTGAATGATACAGTAGAAATCCTTACACCACTTACACTGCTAAAATACACAACAAGTAAGAACTAGGAATGCACAATTTTTTTCAGCCGATACAGATAACCAGTAATTACTTGATGATGACGTATTATTCATAGCTCTAATAAGATCTTTTTGTGTTAAACTCATAGACCTTTTCCCTCCTCTCCGAATACTTGCAGAACACTTATTGTAAGTTGTGTTGTCTTCTTCTGAACTTGAAAGACAATGCCCACTCCAGCAACAACATGTGTGGATCCGCCAAGGTACATCGTGTTGCTCTACACAGATGCTTCAAGAACACCACAACAACATTTTGTTGTTCTTCTTCTCTGTGTTTATGGGCAGTTGGCAAACCAACTTTAAAGGAGCATATCTCTACATACTGTGTCATGCTGCACTAAAGTCACCTAAAGCAATTTGGCTTTGTATTATCTGTTCTAATTAGAGCTGTCCCAAATGATTATTTTTCAAACGATTATTTTTTCGATTAGTCGACTAATCTAACGATTAATTTAACATTACATGACCAAACAAAAGTAACGTAGTAACTGTAACTGTTGTTGGTAACTTATATGCAGAAAAAAATACCGCAGTTGTAGGCGGAGCAGCGACTGTCTTCCCGCCTGTCCTACCAACTCTTCGTCACATTTCTGCCCGAAAAACAGCGTCTGTCACCGGCAAAAACCTTTAACTCACTCAGGTGGTTGTATTGATAGAATTCACCGTGATGGTCAGCCCTCCTGACCGAGACGTCAGAGAGCGTTCCCCCAGAAAACAGCCTCCGTCCTCGCAAGTGACAGAGTCAGGCTGTTTACTGATGGCGATTATGTAATAATGTAATTTAGCGCGAAAAACGTAACTCTTTCACCTTCCAGGATGTTTAGGGGGCCGGGTTCTCATTCACTACACATTATAAACGGTCCGTGGGTTTAGATTGACAGGGGGGACACCTGGGAAACACCCCGACGTCATCATCATGACATGTACCGTCACGTCTCTTTAGGAGCGGCAGCGCAGCTTTCTGTGTGAATTACATGGCGGTTCGTCTTTATTCCAGCGGTACTTCGCTCTGTGTGAATGACCAACGAACACCTAAATCTTTGGTAAAGGGCACACAGCAAGTCTTTAACTAACGAGAGAGGAAATGTAACGAACAGTGAGTCCAGTTTTTCTGTACGCAGCTGCCCACTGCCGTTTAGCAAACAATTTGGATTCCACTCTTAAAAACTTAATTTGTCACTTATCAGAAGATAAAGTGTTTTGCCTTTCACCCTCCTTAAGTGTGTTCAATTTGTCCTTCGTACTGAGTGTTCCATCTCCTCTTTCAATAGAACATGTTGCCTACCAGGAAATAACTAAGAAGGAGGATGTTTGCTTTTATTGAAAAAATAGTCTTATGGGCCTTTTTCACAGCCAGCATTTTAATATACCACAGAAAGACAATCACAGCTGCACATAATAACATTAATAATGGCTATAGCCCCTAATGTGTATAATTTTCAAGGTCCTGCTGTTGTACATGCTGACTGCCTACGATACTCAATGGGAAGAGCCATCATTATTGTTATTTGATACACCCGTGCTTTCACTGTTGACCCATTTCAGCAGACACTAGCCCCATTCCCACTGCCATTTGGAGTGGCTTTAGTACGCCAATTCCCCGCTTCCATCTCAGTGTGAATCTCTTGGAGATGGCGAGGGGTGAAATTTTGCTCCGGCGCTGATCCGCCTCTGGAGGTAGTATCAGGGCTGCATTATTGGAGAACCGCACCAGTGTGAACGGATAAGCTGGCTTCACGTATCGTGGGCGTGTTGATCTGATTGTCAGTTAACTACACAGTTCCTTAACTCAACTTCATACAGAGAAATGTCCCACAAAGCAACGTTACATGACCAAACAAAAGTAGCGTAGTAACTGTAACTGTCTTTGGCAACTTATGTGAGGAAAAAAATGCCGCAGCTATATGTGGAGAAGTGTCTGTCCTCCCGCTTGTCCTACTGACTCTACGTCACATTTCTGCCCAAAAAACAGCATCTGTCACTGGCAAAAAACTTTAACTCACCAAGCGTTTGTAATGAAAATAAATCCCCGCGATGGTCAGCCCTCCTGACCGAGACTTCAGTGAACTTTCCCCCAGAAAACAGCCTCAGTCCCCGCGAGTGAGGGAGTCAGATTGACAGGGGGACAACGGGGAAACACCTTGAAAACACACCGACGTCATCATCATGACGTGTACCGCCATGCCTCTTTAGGAGCCGCAGCTCCAGCTTTCTGTGTGAATTCAAGGCGGTTCGTCTTTAAGGCGGAGATGCTTCACTCTGTATGAATCACCATTGGCGGAGAATTGGTGAACCACCACTCCGGAGTTTAGGCGTCTTCTCTTGTGTGAATGGGGCTACTTTTACATGTCCCAGTGGAAGAAGCAAGTGTTACTAGTGACATTAAAGATGGCTGTATGATATGGAACTAGTATTGTGTATACTTGATCACCAGGATTGCCCACTTAATGGAATGAACCAATCAGAAAAAATTAATATTATTACTCACTCCTGCAATAAGTAATCCAATTATCTGCTGTGAAATTAATAATTAGTTAGTCAGAACTGAAGAAGCCTCTTGGATGAGAGGTGAAATGTCTTCAAGATACCCAGACAAGGCCAGTTGCCTATGATGCAGCACTTAGAATCCATGGTAGTGACTGCTGTATCTGTTATGTAGATGTCATATTCATTAAAGGATAAAAGAACAGTTACTTGACTGATTGGACTTGCAACAAGCGGTGAACATCTCATCACCATTACAATTTTTTTGTTTTTGTTTCTTTGCTTTTTCTGAATGCTTATATCTAGGGTTGGTTATTGAACTCCATATAGATTTTGGTACCTGAGAGAGGATCTTTACTTTGACATTATAGAAAGAAAGGCAGAGTGGGACATCTCCCCAAAAGTCAGCCATAGACTGTGTCTAAATTCCTGACTAATATGCTGTTTAGTTCACTAAAATGTTTATTAGTAGAAACCAATAGTATGTGAACTGCAAACAATCTACACAGAAATATTACAACAGACATGATTTCATTCCGGAATCGATAACATAAGTTATACTGCGGCTGCAAGAAAAGTAGATTTACAAACGATACATTTCAATTCACATATGTCACATAAATCATGTGTGCTTAAATTTACAAGCATGCATAGTTTTTCATATGTTCTGTAAATTAAAGTATAACTACTGACTTCACATTGCTAACTCAGTCTGCTACTCTGTAGCTTCAACACTGACCAACAAGGGGTCAAAATGCATTTTTTTTAAAACAGCCACCACTAGTGGAGGAAAAAACATAAAATAACAAGTTATAAAGCAACAACGGTGGGAAATCCCAAAAAAATGAGGCCCATCAGGATATAATGGCAAAAAACCTGTCCACAATGTTCACACACAACAATGTAATGTTTATATAAATTACATAGGTGTGAAAATGCATGTATGGTTATTTATCGTATTTGCTATATTCAGCTATGAAGAATGTGAAGAGATTAGATCACATTCCAGAATTCCATCTGATCAAATACAGAGACTCTGCAGCTTCTCAGTTAAACCTGTATGTTTTATTCTTTTCTTGTGTTTTATGAAATTTGTAATGACCACTGGAGGAAGGAAAAAGCTTTCTCATTGGTTCCTTTTTTTACATCATCATTCATAAGTGCAAATAACAGGAAGTTGAAGTCATTGATTGAAAACCACAGGGCCAGGAAACTCAATCTTAAACTTCATATCTGATCTGAACAATTTCCTAGTCTCAAACTGACTGCTGCACTTCTGTTCATCTATTGTGTAACTCAAACAGCACTGTGCTCACAACTGCTCTGATTTTTAAATAAATGACACCATCATAGCACAGTACATAACACTGACTCCTACCCAGGGATTCCCAGGACTCTTCACCCTGGCCCCATTCGCTCTGAGAAAGAAACACAACAATAGCTGCCCCTTCATACACACATATCCTACACTTCACCCTTGAGCTAATCTGCTGTAGCTCCTCTATCATAGGGTACTGTTTGGTCTTCTGACTGAACATACAGTGCTTTTAATACTGTTAGCCTCACACACACACACACACACACTCACACACACACACACACACATTTGTGTTGTTGTCTGTGCTCCTACACTGTTGTAAGTGTGCGGGACCAGTGTTGTTTTTGGCAGCCATTTTAGATTTAGTCTTAGTCTTTTGGAATAAAATGCCTTTTAGTTTTAGTCATTTCTATATGTGAGTTAAATATGTATAGTTTTAGTCCAGTTCTAGTCGACAAAACTCAAACAGGTTTTAGTCTAGTTTTAGTTAAAAAACAAAACAAAAGAAGAAGTATAGTCTTTTAACAAATTAATTTAGGTCAATAAGTACATAAGATCTACAAGCTCACAATGTGTTGAACCTTTAGATCTGCTATTTTTATAACTTATGCATGACACTCTCGTAGGGGTGGGAATCTCTTGGCACCTCACGATTCGATTTGATTTCGATTCAGAGGTCAACAATTTGATTCTAAATCGATTCTCGATGCATCTCAATGCAGCAAGTTTTTTATGTACATTTGCACAATTTAAAAAAGAATAAAAAATTAATCAAATCTGAGTTTGCTGGGGCGCCGTTTAGCTCAGTGGGTAGAGCAGGCGTCCCATGTGCCGAGGCTTTGCAGCGGACCTGAGTTCGACTCCCGGCCTGGGTCCCTTTGCTGCGTGTCACTCCCTCTCTCTCTCTCCCTGTTTCCTGTCATATCTTCAGCTGTTCTATCAATAAAGCCATAAAAGGCCAAAATAAATAAATAAATAAATAAATAAAAATCTGAGTTTGCTAATCACTTCCTACTTTTTTCTCACTGTGTGACTACGTGGTACTTTTCAAAGCAAAGAATTTGTAATGATCCATACTTAATTTACTTCCAATATATTAATTAATAAAACAAATGAAAGAAATGTGGCAAGTCAACTGGAAGGTTACATTTGCTAGCAAACATCCAGCTTTGCAAAGAACCAAAAGGAAAAGAAAAGTGTTCCTGTAGCAGCATACATGTAGTTCATTAATACAGCTGCAGCTGGTCGACGGTCGATACAGGTGTTTGTATCACAGGTTGATCTGGACATATGGAGCCAGAACGGTGACTTTAAAATTTGGCATCCAAAAAAAAAATTGGCATTGAAAACAAAACCAGTACTGAAAAAAGAAACATTGTCATTGAAACATTTGTATTGAAAACAGTTGTATTGGCATTGAAACAAGTATTGGCACTGGAAAAAGAAAGTAATTCAAATAATTCAAATCCGAAAATCTTATAATTTTATTTTATTGGGATTTTTTTGTATTTTTCAATGACATTCTTCAGATTTTTTCTTCATGTCACTTTTTTTTCAGTGACAGATTTTTTTTACAATGTCACTTTTTTTTCAGTGTCACTGATTTTCAGTTTCAACTTTCTGTCACTGTTTTGGCGTCGAGAGGGCGGGGCCTGAGGGGAGGGGCAAGTAGAGCATGGTTTGCATATCATTTGAGAAGGTAATGACAGCAGCCTGCGGGAAGGCGGTGCTGGATGGTCCAGCCATAAGACACCATGTACGATCCATGTGCCGGCTGTCTCTGGGCAACACAGAGTCCAACTACCTCGCGGACTTTTCTTCAAGCTCTCTCCTGATATGTCCAAGTCTCTGTGCAGGGTTTTCCCTGCCATTATACGCCTTAGGCGCGGTGCCCAAGCGTTTTTGCCTCCCGCCTAAGCAGGGTTCTCCCCAGACGGTGGAACAGCTGCGCTACGCCGCTATACCGCTAGGTCAGCGGCGCTACACTCCGCGCGTGACGGTGACGAGCGTCCGTCCCCCGGCTGACGGCGATGAGCGTCCGTCCGTCCCCCGGCTGACGGAGTTGGTGACCGTCTGTCCGGGTCCGGTCCGCCCCCCCCCCCCCGACAGACGGTGCGCCGCAACACTGAAAATTTCTGGGGAGAACCCTGTCTGTGTATCTGGTTCTGTCCCGGAGCTCCCGAGCTCCAGTCTCTATATGCGTATGGAGTGTGGTAGTAGTACCGGGGCGCCGAGCGCTCCGTCTGCTCCCCGAGCTCTGTGCCACCGCACTGCTACCGGAGACCGGAGCTCCTGAGCTCTCCTATAAACTCAGTTCATGTGAATAATATCACTATTCCTACAATGACTCCTTTGAGTCGAAGCGAATAAACTCAACAAGTCAGTATGCGGGTAAAGTCAGCTGTGATTGTGCTACTGTGGTTCATGGTAAAGTACAACAGACGGCTGTAATCAAGTAACAGACACATATTTTCATAACTGACTGACTTTTCTCCAAGCACTCTCTTTTATTGTCCGGTCTCTGTATGTGTGTGCAGCGGTGCGGTGGCACAGAGCTCGGGGAGCAGACGGAGCGCTGCTGTCGGCGAGGCAGCCCCGACTCGGAGCGACACAGCTGGGGCTAATGCTCGTTAGCTCTGTACTACTACCACACTCCATACGCATATAGGTTCCGGAGGTCGGGAGCTCTGGGCTCCGGTAGCGGTGCGGTGGCACAGAGCTCGGGGAGCAGACCAGAGCGCTGCTGTCGGCGCTGCAGCCCCGGCTCGGAGCAACAGGCTGTTCTACTGTTGTGCTAACTGTGGCTAATGCTCCGTGCTCGGCGCCCCGGTACTACTACCACACTCCATACGCATATAGAGACCGGAGCTCGGGAGCTTGGACTCTGTGTTGCCCAGAGACGGCCGGCTACAACGGTATTATGGCTGGACCGTCCAGCCCCGCCTTCCCGCAGGCTGCTGCCATCACCTTCTCAAATGATATGCAAACCACGCTCTACTTGCCCCGCCCCTCAGGCCCCTCCCTCTCGACGCCAAAACAGTGACAGAAAGTTGAAACTGAAAATCAGTGACACTGAAAAAAAAGTGACATTGTAAAAAAATCTGTCACTGAAAAAAAAGTGACATGAAGAAAAAATCTGAAGATTGTCATTGAAAAATACAAAAAAATCCCAATAAAATAAAATGATAAGATTTTCGGATTTGAATTATTCGAATTACTTTCTTTTTTCAGTGCCAATACTTGTTTCAATGCCAATACAACTGTTTTCAATACAAATGTTTCAATGACAATGTTTCTTTTTTCAGTACTGGTTTTGTTTTCAATGCCAATTTTTTTTTTGGATGCCAAATTTTAAAGTCACCGTTCTGGCTCCATATGGACGTCTCATACTTTGCCGCTGCTGACTGACCTCATGCTGAGTTCGGGCTGGATTTCAGCATACTGTGCGGGCTGTTTGACAGTGTACAATTTTCACATCGACTTGGATTCAGCCTAATAACGATGTATGCGGCTGGGAACGATGGCTCTAAGTAACCATTTGAACGCACAGCGGAGTGACAGAAATACCCGATAGTTAGTTACAGGTGTCGCAAGTTAACCTGGACGCTGCACACTCAACCCCACAGCTAACAGCTAACAGCCAACAGCTAACAGCCAATAGCAGACTCAAAGCTGCTCTCGAGTCGCTCGGCGTGAATGAATGCCTCAGACGTTCCACCCATGAGTTGTTTGTGAGTACAGACATTCACGACACATCCCATGTTTTTTGTTGTGCGCACGCCGTCAACTGTCCGGGCGCTGCACTTCCACACTTCTGAGTTCCGCCTCTTGCGTTCCGTCAACATTATGTTGTCAATTAACATGTAGAAAATCAATTTTTGACATTTGTGAATCGATTCAGAATCATCCACGTCGGAATCGCAATTCATCTAAGAATCGATTATTTATCCCACAACTACACTCTTGTATGATGAAGTAGGGCATCAATTCATTAAAAAAAAAACTGTTGAAATATGTTGGGAAAAAAGTAGAAAAGTTGAAATATGGAGATAAAAGGTTTCTGTCCAACAGCACTCTCCAATACTTATGGATTATATTTAAAATACGTCCATATATGTGGGGGTAGGCGTAAACATGTGATGTGACGTGAAGCTCAAAGTTTGACAGTGAACAGTGACAACGAATTTGTCTTCAAAATAAGCGCTTTACATTGCATCCCATTGGAGTTTAGAACTGGGTTCTTAGCGGGGGGCTTTTAATTTGAAAGTAGCGACCGTTCCTAGCTTGCCGCTACAACAAGCGGACAACGAAGATAGCAGAAATGTTATGCATTTTGAACGTCTGACAGACCACCCACTAAAATTTACATCCATTCTCGTCTCGTCAACGAAAACTCACACACATCTCGTCATGTTTTAGTCATCAAAGAGCCATGTTTATCTCGTCACGACTCGTTATCGTCATGAAAAAAGGGGCGTCAATGAAATAATTTCGTCATCGTTGACGAAAACAACACTGTGTGGGACCAGGGTGTTGTCATATATTTACCTGCACCAATAAGGATTTTGCACCCTCTGAATCAGAGCCTGATAACAGTTATTGGGTTGTTTGGCAACTGACAAATAAATCTGATGAAGCCGCACCTATACAGCCCTGATTGAGTAGATCAGCTGCGTATGGCTGTTAAATATAAAATAATAACTTTAAGGACCTATTTGTAATTTCAAGCCATCTGCTTCAAACGAAAAGGAGGCAGTATTTCCCCTTTTCTCAATGTTTAGTTCACACCGTTTTGTAATTCATCTTATATATTCAATTTGTTTCTATGCAAATACTTATTGCAAATTGTTCAAATAAAAATAAAGTCTGAATTCATTATTACCTGTCAGTATCGTTTGGTATGTTGGCTCAAAGTTTCTGCTATCGAGTCAACAGTACTGATCCAACCGTCTTTCAATGTCATAACAGTCTGAAGCGGCACATTCCGTCATTTGTCGGTGGAATACCAGCGGAATAACAGCGACATACCCCTCCAAGGATCAGTATACCAGTCTAGGGATCGGTATATAATGCTGTGCAGCAATTGACATACCTTTGGCCACTTTTCGCTCTCGGCACTACTGCCTATTTGATTATCAGCCTGCAGTTAGATGGACTCAGGCACTGCAAACATGGCAATAGCTGGAGCCACAACACTGAGCTTCACAATAGCTCTTCAGAAACCTATTGGTGACATCAAAGAGACATGTTTGATACAGTCTATGAGTAAAACATGTGCTTTTCCTACTATGATAATAACTCAAACTTTCTGCTGTGAAACAAGCACATATTTGAGATCTGGGGACAGTGCTTCAACAAAGAAGCCTGACAAGTGCTTACTCAGGAAGTAAGCACTACAGTAAGCGCTGCAGGTCAAAGTTGACCTAGTAGTTCTGTAATTGCTGATGGATGTTTACAAGAAACAGTTTGACAGTAGTGTCCCACCTGGTAGTTATTTTAAAGGAGAGGGTAGGGGATTGCTCACGCCTACTTCAATATTTTGTTAAAGTGCCAGCAGTCATCCCTACTGTATATTGATGGACGTATTTGTTAAAATCTATTGTGATTTTTTATTCTTTGTCTCCCAGTCCTGTCAATAATTAGGGGCTTTTGTGGAGATTGCAATATATTGAGAGTTTAATCATGGAACACCATATAGCCTTAAAATATTGCTATATTATTTTAGGGCCATATGAGGGCTATGAAAATATAACTGAGACAGTCATAAACCACAGTTATGTCGGGTGCTTGAGTAAATGTAAAGACATTTTCCAACACTGCCCAAAACCAAGTCGGAGAGCGACATTAACAGGCTGCAGGGTGTCTGTGAAGTGTTTGAGCTGCAGGAATGTTGAGGCTTACATGGACTCTGATGGCCCCAGCCTCCTCTAGAGAAGATTTGACACTGTGGGACCAAACAAGACTGGAGTATATTATAAAGAAGTGTTTGTGTGTTATCTGATTGAAGGCGTTAAAGTCAGTCCTAACTTTTATCAGCTTCTGCCACCAACAAGAAGGAACTACTGCTCTGAGGTATAGCTTTGTGTGACTGACAGCAACAATAAAGTGACATATTTACAATTCAGTCTGAAAGACAGAATTCCTGTCACACCTAGAGGAATAATAATTTATTTACTGTCAATTATAATAAGGTAATTTAGTTTTATGGAACAAAATGTCCTCATAAGCATACATTTAAAGCTGACTTTGGGTACACAGTGTTACAGTTGAACTGCTTGACCACACATCACATGCTGCAATAGATGTGTGACAAGCAGAAGTAGCCGACAGCAGATAAGATAGGTATAGAACTTCAGCTGAGGTGAGCAATGTTGAGGGGATTGTACTCTTTATAGGCAACACTCCAAGTACAACAACACTAAGGTGGAGGTTCTCACTCCAACAAGCACAGTCTATTAACCCAAAGAACCAGTAATATTTAATCAGTTTAGCCTTCCTTAATTGTCAAATCTCTCTATAATAGAACAAGATAAGTAATGTGAATGCAGATTAAAATTGTAGTATTGAGCTTTGTGATTAGAGGGTAACTCCATTGTTTTTTTTCGCATTATAGTGTGTTAACAGGTATTTGGGAGTACATCTGCATATGTGAAAAAGTAGTAAAAAGCTTTTTGTGGCTCCAGAGGAAGATGCATGTAACCTGATAAACCTGAGGTTTTGAGAAGCAGTCAACTGGTTCCACATTGCACTCCTAGCACTGCTGGGTTCATTATGGACAGTTTAAAAACAAATGGTCAAAATTGATACAGCATAACCAGAGGTACTGCCTTTCCTATTCCACGAAAAACCTGATGCCCACATTACTTCGAAGAAGCTTACATGTGGACAAATAACAAAAGTCGAAATCACCTATAAGTACAATGTGCTTAGTTATGCACAGGTATATAAATGTGTCTATACACAAAACAAATGTGTGCTATTCATTTGGTAAAAATCTTGGTCAATATGCAAACTGAACGAGGTTTGGTTTACCTTTCTCCATAGCAGCCAAAATCTGCTGTGAATAAATCAAAGTAGGCAGAGTTAAAATCATACGAATGAAACAGGTGCTTGGACTCCCACACAGAGAACCACAGTTCATCAACTGACACAGACGCTGACCGACGGGTTGAAGTTGCCGGACTGAGCGCACATGATATGTGAGATAGGAAGAAGCACTGAGTAAACACAGCTAAAGGCTGACATTTCCTGTAACGTTACTCTCTGGTATTTTCAGGCAAGCGGGGGAACCCCACGTCAACCATGGAGGTGAAAGCAAACACGCACCGAATACACTAAACGACTGCGGCCAAAATGGGACGACAGGAGCAGAATGAACCCTACGCTTTGATCCCAATAAGACACAAATCGCCAGAAATGTTAGTAAAAATGGCGTGTACAAGTCGTTACAGAACAAGTCATGAATGCCTCAGCTGACATTTTCATTAACATTGATATAAGTAACAGCTATACATACATGAATTGTCCTGTGCTGACAGGAGAAGAAAGCTGCTCCTCAATGTTGTTAGTACGTCGCAGGTTTTGTTCGCGGAAGAGCGCGTGCGCAATCAGGAGCCAGCATGATGAACGGGGAACCCAATGACGTCAGCAAGGAGCACAGCCAATGAGCGCAAACCAAGCAGCAGTTGTGGTCTGTCAAGTCAACATGAATATTACCGAAAATGTCTTCTGCATTTTTTTTTTTTTTTTCAAATTAAAAGGCTGGACTATTTCATTGCATTAACAAAACTGCGATTAAACTAAGATTACATGACATTTGTTTATATTCTTTATAGTCAAATATGTTCAAACATATGATAACATTTTTATAATGAAATACAACAGTTTAATTATCCATTGCTCAACATTACTCTGTTGCAGAGCTATAGATACATTTCAAGCACCCATCTGCAGTCAAGATGGCCGACAAGGGCGCCGCCATACATCCAATCCATACCGGAAGTCCCAACCGGAAGTCCCAATCGGAAGTTGGTTGATCACCAAAATAAAACCAAAATAAAAGCCGCCATTTATCCAATCCATACCGGAAGTCTCACGCGGAAGTTAGTTAATCGCCAAAATAAAACCAAAATAAAAGCCCAAACAATCTCTCTAAACGTGCCTATTTTTTAAATTTGCATTTCCTATAGAGCTTGGCAACGTGCCGCAGTGTCGGGTGCCATCCTCGTTGCAAGACGCCAAAACAAGAGCGAGAGAGAGAGAGCTCTCGATAATCATATCTAACTAACCAGGAAAGAATGAATGTATGTCTCAGTTACTGACTGCAGGGATCGAAATTAGCACCCGCCATCCGCCATATGCGGGGAAATTTGTGTGCTGGCGCCTGGTGGCTGAATTGAATCAGTTTACCAGCAACTGTGACAGATTAATTCCACTCAGATCTGATCCAATTAATCTTAATGATCTATATGTTGGTTAAGGCATAACAGTGCGCTTTACACGACCCAAGATCTGGTCAAATTATGTTTCTGATTCGACCAAAGTGTCAGCTGGACTTCAGAAGGCCAGAAATCCATAAGTAGGCCTCCTTGAACAGCTGTAAGCGGTCATTTGGACCGCTAGATTTTAAACTCTATTATCTCTCATGTAATACCCAATTGAGTGATGAATGCATTCACTATGTCATGATATATTTTTCTTTAACGAAATTACACCAAAATGTACATTTTAACAAGTTTAATTATACATTTATTAATAACATAGTAAACTGTTATTTTTGCATATTTACACAAGAATTTAATAGAGAAAAGTTAGAACAATTAAAAGTAACTTATTTGATTATGAATGATTTTATAATAATATAGCCTATAAGTTAAAAAAATATAGCCTAATAATCGAAAAAGCTGGAAACGAGCTGATATCAAACAAAAAAAGAGCCATTGTGATCACTGGTCACAGTCTGCAGATTAGATCCACTCTCCTAACACAGTCACCACACACTGGCTTGTGGCATTTCAAGTGTCCGACGTTTGGTTCCGTTTGCAGCTCTTTCGGACCGGCACTGTCTCCGTGTCTGTGTCTGCTGCTGCGGTGGTTGCTTCCGCTGCTGCCCACCTTGTGCCGTCTGCCGCGGCCGCTTTCCCCTCCATGTATTCTGCCCTCAGCTCCTCTGCCAGCTGCTGCAGGACTTTCCTCCGGGCTCTCCTGCTGCTGGTGCTCCTTGAATAAGATGCGGGGATTGATCCCAGCCAGGTCGAGGATGTTATAGAAGACCACCACTGGCTATCTTTCCGCCTTTGACGGAGTACGGCCTCGCCATCTGGTCCGGGACGTCCACGCCGTACTTGGTGTTGTTGTTGTACATTATAGACTCTGGTGTTGCCTTCGCCCCACTAAAGGTACCAACACCTGTGCAGGTGCTCAGGATGCAGACATTCTTCCTTGGCTGGTACACAGTCAGAGTCGCATCATTTCAGCACTTCGTGTTGTGAACAGTTCCGCTCGCTGTTTCATGGAGGGAGGAACTCCCGTTGTTGTTTGCCCATGGTGCCAAACAAGCTATTTAATACAACGATATAATTATTAACTCACAAGTAAATTCACAAAGAGGCACAGCTGGAGACCGCTAACACAGTTAGAGACAAGAGAGACAATGAAAACAGCAAACCACGCGAAAAATGGAACAATGAAACCCCGCAAAGTGATGTGCGGTCAGTTTGACCGCTTATGGCCGAAACAGGTTAACATATCATATTCTGTGTAATTTAGCCTATATAAAAACTATTCAAAGTTAAAATACAGACACTTTTAGGAAAAGTCATGTAACAGCAGTATTGCATTTTTTCATTCAATGTTATAAGTGTTAAGTGTTGTATTTTCTCTATAAGTGTCGATGTTTTCCTCAATTCCTAATATATACAATTAATGAAAATAAATTAAATGTTAAATAAACTTTATTTAACATGGTAGATCCCTTTGTATTGGGACATTGAGATTAATGGGTAATGGTGGTAAGGACTTGGTGTTTAATAGCTGAACAGTGGTAGTTGGCCCATATCATTTCCTGTTATAGACTCACACCGGCCCCCCACCCCAGAAAGGAAAGTTGATGTGGCCCCCACCGAAAAAAGTTTGGGGACCCCTGCTGTAAATCATTGGTGGTGATACAGTGCAAGGACTGTATTTGCCAGATATTATACAGGATCTTGTTTGCAGGAAGCTGGCATGCTCTCTCCGTCTTTCCTGTATATGGCCGAGCCTGTTTACCAGAGGATGCTTTCATTATGCACAGAACAGACTACCCACACATTGTTTGCTCAAAAGCATAATAAAGAAACTAAGCTAAAAGACATCAGTCCAGCTTGTCGTTTCCTCACCCACCAGGGATCTTCAGGGATGAGGCGGGCATCATGAGCAACACAGTGACCACAGACAAGTGTGATGCAACAGAACGGAGAGTTCCTGGGTCTGGAGATGTGTTCATTTTTATGTGTAACTATTAAATTACATTGTTGGCCTTATTTGTGTGTGTGTATGTGTGAGCAGCTCCCCACATACACATATACACTCACACACACACAAACATTGTATTTGTGTTTAATAACTGTAATATTAATATTTACAATAAATAATAATTGTAAATCAATGAAACAGTAACATAAATTAACATTAACCATGCACTAATTTGATAGTAAGTATGACATTTGTTGTGACCTTTTTATCAATTCTCTATTTAATTTGAGAATTCAGTTTATTTATTCTTAGTTATTCTTCAGTCATATTGTGTGTGTATGTGTGTGTGTGTGTGCCCCCTACCACCACCACACAAACATAATATTTACATTTTTATTCCTAACGTTGATATTGAAGCTAAATCTATGAAATGCTAACATTTATGTTAGTGATTATTATAGGCTTCTAACTAGCTTCTGTGTAAAGTCGTGGCGAGACAATTAACTAATCAATTACACCGTTACGATAAACATGTAAATGCACAAAATGCATAGAATTATGTTATGTGTTAACCATACAGTCTATGGTTAAACGTACGTGTTTTTTAAGCTTTTATTTTGGTGATTAACTAACTTCCGCTTGAGACTTCCGGTATGGATTGGATAAGTGGCGGCTTCTATTTTGGTGATCAACCAACTTCCGGTTGGGACTTCCGGTATGGATTGGATAAATGGCGGCGCCCTTGTCGGCCATCTTGACTGCAGATGGGTACTGTTGTGCTTCGTCTACCTTACCTGGATAGTGGGCAAACCCAGCTATACTAATCACATGACGATGTATGACAAGCACTATGAATTTTAAATGTGTGTGTGTATATATATATATATATATATATATATATATGTATATATATATATAGAGAGAGAGAGAGAGAGAGAGAGAGAGAAAGATTAAATTGGGCCACAGCTCCGCCTCCTCACCTCGTCAGTACAGCCAGCGGGAGCTGAGCTCCTTCTGCTTCAGTGTTTCATTGTAATCATGGGTGTAACTACCATTATATGACTTTTTAAAATCATTCATTTGGATCCCCATCAATACATCAGCCTGTTCACTCAGCGCTGTTTTCAGAGCGCTGTGTCAGGGCTTCATTACTGAATCCGTTCCGCTCGTTTATTGAGATAAAACCTGAACCAATGAAACTCCAGTCCATGTGTTCACTGCTACCAGCATCTTCTCGCATACCGCGCAAGTGCACGCACGCACGCACGCACGCACACACACTGTGCTGCTGACGTACAGAAGGTGGGTGAAGTAACCGTCAAAGCAAAATGTTAACTTTGTTAATTTACTGAAACTATATGTCTGTATTTTTTACCTTTTTGTTTCTGTGATTAAGTCTCTACATAGCTAATGCTACGTTAGCAAATTGTGAAAAGATGAGGAGGGCGAGTAGTTTTCATTTGATTAACTGCCCTCCTCATTAGCTAAACGTAGAGGAGCTAATGCTAAGTTAGTGTTTCCCATTAATCAAGTCATTCCGCCACAGTCTCTCACAGAAAAAAAAAATAAAGTTACATCGCAACCCCCCCATTACGCTGATGGTGCAGGGTAAAAAAAAAAATATTTGGAGAGATAATGGCCACTGAGTGAAGAAGGGCTCCCCCTCCTTACAAAAGCCAATTTAACCACTGTATCTATCTATCTATCTATCTATCTATCTATCTATCTATATGTATGTATATATATATATGTATATATATATATATATATATATATATATATATATATATATATATATATGTATATATATATGTATATATATATATATATATGTATATATATATATATATATATATATATATATATATATATATATAAATGCGGTTAAAGACAGTTAAAGCTGTAGCCTACTAAAAAAAAATTTAAAACAGCAACGTGTTTTAGCAACTATAATACTGTAGTCCTCTGTGTCAGCTAATCCAAATTGATCCTGTTAAAACCATGGGTGAAAGTGCCTCATCTACTTGAATCATTTTTCAATCAGCTCAGTCATTTTTTGGTACTTCTTATTGTATTATTTCATATATTATAGGCTTGTTTTAATTCTGCATCAAAATGACTAAAACCGATATAACCTTTGTTATATATTTTGTCATGTCAAATGTTCCCAACAAGGTTCAAACTCAGACCAAACCGGGTCTTCAGATACAGGGAAGTTGGCAATGATTCTAAATTGCAGGTGAATAAAACCTTAAGACATTACCATCTGTGAACATGTGTGCTCATCCGATAGATTTTCATTTTCATTTTTTCTGTGTGCTACATGGACATATGTGGGGTGGAATTCTCTTTGACTTCAGTAACACAAATTACACTATTGTCTGCTCAATTATTTTAAAATCATAATAAGTACTGAGTGCACCACAAAGATCCTCAACTGGTAGCGTCATTTACTTCGTCAACTGTGAAGAGGTGGCTCTTGCATTTTAAGAAGTGAAGCAAAGAAATAAGCCATATTTGAAACTGACCAATTAAAAATGGGGTTCTTTTGCCCAGTTTAAAATGGGCTAAAGAACACAGACACTGGGCAGAGGAATTTAAGTTTGAACTGTTCTCTCTCTCAAGAGCTTGAGATGCAGAACATGTGAAAAGATGTTGGAGAAGTGCTGACACCATCTATCAAGCATGGCGGACGAAAGGTGATGGTCCTGGGTGCTTTGGTGCTGTAAAATGGGGAATTTATACAGAGCTAAAAGGATCTTGAATATGGAAGGCTTTCACTGCATTTTCCAACACAATGCCAGCCCCTGTGGGTGGCACTTGATTGGAGTCAACTTCGTCCTACAACAGGATCATAAACCAAAGCAGCAGCACAGCACCAAACCATGCAGGACAATTTTATGGAAGAAGCAGTCAGCTGGTACTATGTCTATAATGGAATCATCTCAGCCCTACAAATTTTTTGGTGACCCCAAACTTTTGATTGATAGAGTATATGGGAAAATGTATTTTATTTCCAAAAGAAAAAAAAAATTAGTTGCCACTGTCATTCATTCATCCACAATGCTCTCTGTAAAATTCCCTTTGAACTGCATCTACAGAATATGCCACCATGGTGTTTTAACTAGAGACACATGTCCTTTCTTTGCAATAAAATGATTTATTTTAATTACAGCTATGTTAAAGAGTACATGTCAAAAACAGACACGAAAGAAGCACAGTAAATCTATTCTAAAACAGAGAAGAATTAACATTAGTTTTGGCGAGTAGGCATATAAATGTTCAAACCTATAAAACAATAGGTCAAATAGCAGAGATCACTTTCCAGGTTTGGCTGCCACTGCTGCTAACTGGTCCAGCTTCTGAGGAAGGGTGACAGTCGCAAAATGGACCCTGCTGTTCTTCAGTTTCTCTCTCACCATCTGTGTCAGGCCCAGCTCCATATACTCCTGCTTCTGCATGTCATACTGAGGCCAGTTGACCAGACCAGGACTGTTGGGAGAGCTGAGGAGGTAAACACACGAGACATTACAACAGTCTGTATCTAGCAAAGAAAATCATCTACAAATGTTTCCTACTGATTTCATTTCATTTTCCCTCTCTTTATGTTTTTCGTCGAAAGCAACTGCCTCATCGCCTAGCATAAGATGTTAATTTCAGACTTGTTGTGTACTAGACATGAATTTAAATATGTTCATTTGTTATGTAAATTAAAAATTGATAATTGTTTCCATCTATTAGATTAAGTTTCTTATCGCTCTGCACTTCATATGTTCATATTGATACAGTATATTCATTTCTTTGTCTCTTATTTGGGAATCTAGGTTGTGAGTGTACATAGGTAGTCACATCACATGGTCACATGATCAGGAAGTCATTAAAGTTTGCTTGGCTCAGTAGAGAGCCCTCTGACTTGCTGGGCGCACCTTGTTGTGGGGACATCTCCTGTTTATACAGAGCAATAGCCAGAGGAAAGCATTTTGAAACTGTAATTGATGTTAATGACTGATGTGACGACCGATGACCTGCTGTGGTTAAAGAGACCTGGAAATACTGCTCTGGAACATTACTGTGCTGGGAGTTTGTGTATTCTTGCAAAGGACCAGGTCAGCCACCGTTTTTTTTTTTGTGATGTACATTTCATAACTTAACTACATTAGTAAGTTAAAGTAACTCACAGTCAACTGGATGTGAATGGTGGCCTTCTGTAAAGTCTGTGCTTGTATGACCCAACCATTCATCCTCTAACATTTTCACTCTTTATTCTACTTCATCTCTCTTCCTCCTTTGCTGCCATACTTATTACTATGGCCACACAAAGTTTCTGCCTATGAAGAAACAAAAGTATGTGACGTCATATGCTGCTTTCATATTCAACCAATATGGTCATTTTTCCATTGAGGATTGGCTGGAACATGTTGATAAACAGTTGCCTTTTACACGCAGCAGACACTGAGCAACATTCGCATTCATAAAGCGGTGAGACTAATCAAAAAAGTAATGTCCTGGCCATAAACGAAAACAATAAGCTTAAAGATATAAGATTCAGGTGATAATTCTCTGTGCGTTTGTCCCTGCAAGTTAACACTTTCATATTCCTTCCATCTGTTTTTCTCGATTTAACTCATATTGATTAGTGTAGATTTAATATTGTGTTTTTCTCAACGATTACTTACCCAGTACGGGCAAAATTGGCCCAGTATGTCATCATGGTCCTACAGAGTCTTTCATCCTCCTTGGTAACGTTGCCTGAAGATGGGATAGGAGGCGATTAATTATAAAATCAAATACTCATTAACCATAATCTGAAGTGACCGCAGTGTTTTGTGTCGTATCCATATGGTCTATCATCTGTTCATCCCTTCCTTTATTTCACCAAGTCCCACAACTTGCTATATATTCAATTCATGCTTACTTAGCCCTAACAAGTAATGAGAAAAGACAGGAGCAGTAAAGCCAGTCAAATCAAAACACCTATATTGTGGGCAGCACATTATACATAACTTACCAATGACTTTTATCTGTCCATCCCAGAAGCATCCACCAAACATGAAACCAACATCATCTGCATGATCTGCCTTCACAAAGCTGGGTCTGTTGTGTTTATATATCTCAGCAAGGTATACAAACTCATACATGTAAACTGGAACACCCGCATCTAAATATACCAAGGAGAGAGAAGATGAGAGGGGTGTTACTGGGCTGAGATGAGATTAAAGATCAGGAGCAAGTAGATAGTACCCGCAGGTAATCATACAGGCTGGTACATGAACTCTTTTAGTTCTCATCCATCCGTGCTTTGCCTCTTCTAACCTGAGTGATATCCGGCCACCTTGACGACAGGCAGCGTCATCAGCAGGTCCCCCATGATTTCAGTGAATCCGTCCCTGATCTCTTCTGGGGTTTTGGCATCTTTCAGGTATTCCTCTGCAATGAGGTTGTTGGCAGAGGAGGCCTGGAACAGGGAGGACAGTTGGACCATCATAAGTCACTGTGAGGCAGTGATGTTTTTCTACAGGACTTTTTTTGAGTCAATCAGCAAGAGGGATGATGTCCTGACCTTATCAACCACTGACATGCACAAGAAAAGTGGTGCAGATGGAAGATATGCCTGACTTATTTAATATTCTGTTTAAATTTATGTCAATATACACATTTAATGTGCTGAATACAGTATGAGATCAATGTTTATGACAACTGTGTAGGTCTTCATAGACGCTGACTGATATCGGTTGGCTAACAACTCACATTAGCCTTTCACAGATTTATCAGTATCCGTGTATATGTTGTCTAATATGTGCGGAAGTGAAAAACGTTTCTTTGAGATCAAAAGTAATTCAGAATGATATTTGTAGAAGAATTAGAAATGGTTAAATATCCTGCCTCCACAACATGTCTTTGTCACAAGTGTTTGACAGTCATATTTGAGGGAGTTTTACAAAATCAATTGTGTGTATTGGCCAATACGTCGATATTGGATTTTTTTTATGTCCTAATATCAGGCTCTAAAACTCTAAAAGGTTCATTTTGCTGGCTTTCAACAATGATGATTTAAAATTCTCATCATATTCAAATTACTCTACTTTGACACTACTCTTGCCTAAATTTTACAATAATGAATGCAGGTAATAATTACAGCCAAACAATATGAATAAGTTCATTCCACTGTTGTGTTTTTTACATTATACACATAATTGTTAGTCATTTAAATATATTTACATTATATATATAATTACATTAGTAAAGTTATATATTAAGTAAAATCTTCCTCCCTTCAAATACTTCTTTGATTTAGATACAGTGGACGTGCAGCTGAAATGGGGAAATGGCAAATTAATGAAGTCCGTGGAAAGAATGTAGTGTTGTGTTGTAAACCTCAGCTCTCACATTAATGGAAAAGAAAATAGTTTGAAAACCAGAAAACTTCAGTGCACATGCTCAGAGAAACCTTTGAATAAAGCAGATCACACCAGTATTTGCATGTTGATAGATTCAGATTTTTTCACTGAGGGAGAAGAATTTTTAAGGGTTTTTTTTTGCAGAAAACAATAAACCCTCATCCAAAAAGAGCATTTTTATGTGTTAGAACTTGTCGAGAAGGCACCGCTAAGCAGTTGCCATCAGGCATGTGAAAAAGGTTTCTCTCCCAAAAAAAAACTAAAGGGATACTTTCAGCACTATTTAAATAAATATTTTTTTGCAGTATTGGCCAGTGCTATTAATCTTTTTAAAATCATCAGATTGTGTATTTTTGGAGTGTGTGGGTGATGTGTGTGAATGACTTGTTTGTGTCTATTCGTGTTCGCTTGTCTGAAAATGCCCCACTTAGTATCCTGACTGGAAACATCATAGGTTGGCATGTTTCATGCATGACTTAGGACAGGAAGGCTTTAAAGCTGGTAATAAAAACCATCCAGAACATCATTGGTGCCCATCTACACAGCATCAGTGATATTGGTGAAGTGAGGTGTCTGCACAGAGCCCACAGGGTATTAAAAGTCAAAGCCAACCCAGCCACAGTCTGTTCACTCTGTTGCTGTTCTGTAAAAAGATACAGAAGTATCTGCTGCCATACCACCAGACTACGGTGGTCTTTTTTCTTTTGCAGTATAAAGGGACTGCACCTTACATTTTGTTGTATAACCCTGTATTATAAAATGACAGTTAAATAACCCATGAAACATTCTAGCCTTGAGTGACAAATTCAGTTGTTAAAATTGAATTAAAATGTTGTTATTAATACCATCATCTGGTTTTCTGGTAAACAACTCTCCAGCTTTAAATAAAGTCAATAAGTCAATCAATCAATCTCATTATCATCAACAAGTGGTAACAGCTGTCATGGAGCTCACCCCTGCAGGATTGAACATGTTCATCACTGCCAGCACAGACTCTCTGTTCATACCGTGTTCCCATCCAGGTGGCGCAAAGCTCTGAGATCAACATGAGACAATGCTAAAAGTTTATACAAATTCTTCAAGAAAAAGAAAACTCAATTGATTGCATTAGAAATCAAAGCATAGTGAAAATGTGTGACCTGAGGCAGGATCCATCCAAACTCATGGTTGGTGATTCCCATCATCACTGGAACCTTCATCACTTCTTTCCTCTTTAGAAGCTCCTCTGCTGTATCAGTCAAAAATACGCCATCCACCACGGCTCCCAGGTAAATCTTCATCTGAACACAAACCAGAACAAGAAAAAAAAAACAGTGCATCAAGGGGATGAGGGGATTTAGGTGTTTACAGGCTGCCATCTTGTGGCTAACCCCTTTGAGGTTCTGTAATATACTAAAACACCTTCAAAGAAATAGCTGTCAACTAGCATTTTTTACTTTCAGTCTTGGTTGATTCAGTCTTCTTCAGTCTGGGAGCACCAGTGACAGTAACGCGTTACTTAGTTTGTTCGTTGTACACTCTGTGCCGGTGACAAAGTACTATCAAGCTTCATCAAATTTGAAGAAACATTTGGAGTTGCAGTACAGCACAGTTAAGTTTACAGAGCAAGTCCCACCAGGTGGTATTAAGCAGAGAGCTGTGAGCAAAGCCACGGCCTCGACTTCTGCAGGAGGTCCTCCACCACCCAAACAACAAAAGCTGGACTTCGGTGCAAAACAAGTAAGTGGGGGAGAGTTGAAGAAGTTGGTCGGCGGTATGTTGTAGAGGAAATGCTGCACTTAAACACGGTTGACTCGCCCTCGTTTGGTGCCATAATAATCAAGATCCCTACTACTATCAATGCCGCGCTTGGCGTTACTGTTAAAAATGCACTTCCAATAAAGTGAGTTTTGGCAAAACCAGTTGTCATTTTTATGTCGAGGCGGTGGAGGGTGTTGTCGGCAGCTGCTGAATGCAACTAATAAAGTAACATGTAATCTAACTTAGTAACTTTTAAAAAACAAGTAATCAGTAAAGTAACTAAGTTACTTTTTAAATAAGTAATCAGATTACTTCTTCAAGGTAACTGTGGCAACACTGGGAAACATTCAAAGAAACTTAATAAAATGAGGAAGTTCTTCTGTTGGAAGTTTTGGTCTCCTAATTAACTTGAACTACACACCCTAAAAAAAGGATCCATGAAATGTGAGATGTAAAACACAGAGTGAGCATGAACAAATTAAACTCAATTAATCAATAACATCTGCTTGTATATATTCAAAAGACCATATACCTTTTTAGTCGCATCAACCAGCTCATCTATACTCTTTCCCCTCATGCACTGGACCAGTTTCTCTGTACTGCTGCAGTCACATCCAGTGATGTTGGCAACAATCTATGGGAGAGATTTAAGGAAATCACAAATGCATACTAAGTGCATGTACTCTAATACAACAGTTAACTATAAAAAGTGATGGATAATCTGTTTTTTTTTTCCTCTGATATATATGAAAGCTGCTATAAAAATTTACTTTTTATCCACTCCACAAGAGAGCCACATTATCCCAATCAGTAGCATTTAAAAACTCAAATGTTCCCTTAATTTTCATTCTGCTCAGTGATGAAGATGCGAACACATCAAAGCAGTTTATTATGTTCACTTATCTAGAGTATGTTACAATATGAATTAATGGCATACCTTTTTATGTTTAACCCAGAAAAACCCCAATTTGAAGAATACTAACAGAAATCATTCTGGCCCCTGATTGGGCAATCGCCTACGCAAATCTAGCTGCTGTTCCCACATTACACTGAAACAGAAAAATGCATTCGTGGGGCATCCCAGAAGCTGAGTTGTTAGACAATGTACATATGTTCATAGCCTGTATATGTGCACGCTGCAGCAGCTGATGGTTCAAAACCAACCTGTGGCCCTTTGCTGGATGTCTCTGCCACCCTATCCCTATCTTGTCACTCTTTACCTGTCCCTAACAATGTCATTAAAAGCAATAATATCATCCATCCGTTGTTTGTTACTGCTTTTCCTTTTCAGGGTATCAGGGGGTCTGGAGCTGATCCCAGCTGACACTGGGCAAGCGGTGTCGCCAGTTTATCACAGGGCAATAATATCCCATTACATATAGTTCATCGATTTATAGAGAGTAAGCAGGCAGGACTGAGACGAGTTGCAGAGGTGCGTAGGCTGGAGGCTGGTGGCTTGTGAGGCTGGAGCTCAAGGAGGATGTCCACATTGGAGAAGCCGAGGAGAGATGGGGTAAGTTTTGAAGGAGAGCAAAACATAAGCATACAAATTCTCTAGAAGCATGATGGTCTGATCTACCACGTAGGTGAGATGAAACGATCTGGCAACAAATGCAGAGTAGCCCAGAACGTTTAAGCTGGAGTTGATGAGATTCTTATCAGGTGTGTGAGACAGAAAACTCCAGGCCTCAAGGAAAGACATATCCAGCCTCAGCTGCACCTCTGAAACACACAGGCAAAACGAAAAAACACAACAAGAACAGAAATCTCCAAATCATGACAGTAACCCCAGGATTTTATGAACTGTTTAGGCCGGCAAGTCATAGATCAATCAGGTGGGAGCAGGGGATTGGACGGAGGGCCGAGATCGCTGGAGTATACTGGTCTGAGCTAGGAGACATGGAAGGTAGGGTGTACAGGCAACAAAGCAGGGAGCTTGAGGTGGACAGCAGATGGGTTTAAAAGTTTAACCAGTTCAAATGGCCAACATAACAGGTAGCCAGCTTATGTGAGTCAACTTTGAGGGGCAGGTAATGGGAGGAAATCCAGGCAGGTACAGGGGAGCCAGGAAGCGATGTTGGTCTGCGCAACCTTCATCACGGGCAGAGGAGCAAATGAGAGCAGCTCGGGTGGTCCGCCAGACTTCCTGACACCGATCAATGTGGGCCTGGGCTGATGGTATAGCAACATTTACCTCCTGGTCGGGAAAAAGGTGGGGGCTGAAAGCCATTAGCTGCCATAAACTGGGACATACCTGTTGCTGAGCAGGTTATGGACTTGTGTGCATATACAATCCATGGCAGGTGGGAGCTCAAGGAGGAAGGATGGTGAGCCATAACACAACAGAGGGCAGTCTCTAGGTCCTGTTTGGCCCGTTCTGAATAGGCCATTCTGTCTGGCCTTTGGACTGGGGATGGTATCCATGTTAAACTGGATGCTGTGCCCAGGGCGGAATGCCTACCAAATTCAAGGTGAATTGTGGTCTATCGGAATGCCGTGGAACTTAAAAAACCTGGGATACTAGGATGTCAGCAGTCTCTTGGGCAAGGGAGCAAATTAAACTGACTTTGAGAATATGTCAATGATAGTAAATATGATTGTATTACCATTGGAAGGAGGCAGTCCAGTAACAAAGTCCACCGCTATAAGACCATGGGCAACTGGGAATGCGTAGAGGGGGCACAAAACCAGCAGGATGTGATCGCAGTGTGAAGCCTTTCCTCAAGCACATACAGAGCAGGCAACAACAAATGTCTTAGTAAGTAATGCTCAGGTGGAGTACCAAAGGGCTCTTTAGACAGAGGGGGGAAGGGCTGAATAGAAGGAGCAGTAGATGGGTTACCCACATACGCCAGGGTAGCTGGAGAGTGCAAGGGTAGTTGAGGGGTTATCTGGCTGAGCTGGGCACTGAGCTAGTTGACATTGGAGCTGAGTCCGTTGAAGGTGACCATAACTTCCCGGAGAACCTGGTCATGCCTGCGGACGAATATGCCTTGTGCACTGCCAGATTGTTCTTTGATGGTTGGTGGGTGTTGCAGGACCCAAGAGTGGATAATCATGAAAGAAAATCAAAAGACAGAAAACTCCAGGCATCCAGAAAAGACACAGCCAGCCTCTGCTGCACCACTGAAACACACAGGCAAAAGGAAAAACACAAAGCACAGAAAATCCACCCGAAAACTCCAAATCATGACAGTTGTGTGTTCTGAGATGTGTTTCTGAGAAGTTGATGTGTTTTGTGAAATGTCTTTCATTTCAGTCTTTAAGGGGCTACAGATAACTGTTAGGAGGGATAAGGGGTTCTAATTCCTCTTTTTCTTTCATCCATTTCCTAAACACTTTGAGCTGGTTTTCACGTTGAAGTGATGGGGTGGTTAATAATATTAACACGTCATTGGGACGTGCCATCTGTGGGGTGTGTGTTCGCAGCAATTTCTGAAACCCCCTTATCTACTAGGCTGAGGGAGTCAAGGGGACAGTTGAGTTAACACACGGAGATGCCAGTTTGTGTCAAGAGACTGCTACTGGACACTATCAGCGATACCCACCTTCTACACAAGGACTTATGTGGAAAACTATGGAGTAAGATCACTGTCAAAAAGACGTGTCCATGATTCTAACATTCGTATTCGTAATGTTAAACATTTGTGTGCAAATAAAATTGCTGTACACAAAATTCTACTGTCATATACACAAGTCTGAGAAATTGTTTTGGTCAGGGTTGTTTTTCTGTGAGTATGAATCTAAAAGCTGTGAGTGCAAAGTCTTGTGAGCGCGACTCTTATTTCTACAACTACGAAGTCTTCACTGAAAACACGAATTCAAGTTTTTGGGTACGAGTAGAAAAGTGTTGAAATGACGTCACGTAGGTCACAGGCAGGTCACAGGAAAAGTAATCGAACTCCGATTACTCCAAACGCGCATGCGCCAAAGCCTTGGCTAACAGCAGTGGACCGGGTGGAGTGGAGATGCCAGCATAGGTGAAGCATCACAGGTAAAGTCAATAACGTGTATGTCCAGTATTTATTCATAAAATTGTACTATTTAAAATAATATGCAGTTCATGGACGTACAGACTTACTGCTTTAGCTTGCAAGCTAACGACATGTAGGTGACGCGAAATTAGTGCTACTATTACTAGCATTAGAAGTTGGCTTGTGCTAGTTAATTAGCACTGACCTGCAAAATATGAAATAATTAATTTGAGACATAATGTTGATCAAAATACGAATTGTGTCAATTTTGTATGACACACAGTTGCTATAGACGCCGCTCTGATCAGAGGAGCACAGATGGAAAGAGGCTAAAAATGAACTATGCGGGACATTTGCCTTATGGTTCATTTTTGCGCTAATTAAACAGCTTCAGAGTAATAGTGCTGATTAAATTAACAACTTGTAACTTGTTACATGGAGAATGGAGCCTCCGACCCGGTGTCCCAGCTCTCGTCTCTGCAGCACCGCGACACAAACGCGCCCCGTAACCCGTAATCTCTTGTTTATGACAGATACGACTACACAATATACATGTCATAATGTGTGTATGATAATCCATCGATCCACTGATTGATTTCCCGCTGGCTTCCTTGTAGACAAATGCACATGACCGAGAGGACGGTTAGCAAAGAGGAACAGAAACCAGACTTATGATGGACAGATTTATGTCAATTTAGCTTGCAAGCTAAAGCAGTAAGTCTGTAAGTCCATGAACTGTATATTATTTGAAATGGTACCATTTTATGAAATAAATATTGGATATGTACGTTAATGACTTTACCTGTGATGCTTCACCTGAGCTGGCAGCTCCACCCACAGTGCCGGCCCTGAGTAATTTGGTGCCCTAGGCAAGATTAGCCGTCAATTTCACAATCAATGTTCATACACTCACACAGAAACTGCATGTATGTATTCAAGATTTTATTTATTTTAAGTCAAAAATATCACACCAAATAAAAACTGAAGGAAGAAACAATTGATAAAAATACAATATAAATAAGGTATTGCACAAACATATTATCTCTCAAGTGGCTTGCATTGTTCCAGTCCTTTAGTCCTTCCTTATTAAGTCTGTATTCTTTTGGAGGAAACATTTAGCAGCAGAAGCAGTGCAGGCTATCATTTCTGTTTGAGTACATCAGCCAGCTTCTTTTGATTTTTTCAGCATTGACTAAGACTTGTCATGTTGACACTCTCCCATCTTTGTTTTTGGGAAATGTGTAACTGCTTTTTTATTTGAACTGGTCCTCCGTGAACTAGTCAGAAGAGATGTCCAGTCAGCAGGTCTATTGGTCCAGCCTTTAGTCCTGATGCTGTGTCACTGGACTGGTGAAATATTTTAAAACTGCATCTGAAGAGAGAAGAGAAGTATATGTGACCCCTGCATGTTACATTTTAATAAAAAACAAAAACAAAAACAGATGCTTTATGGGTGCTATACATAAGACTAATAATGAACATGTGATGAGATTCATTCAGTTTATTGTCATTGCAATACAATTAAGTCTAATCAGAGTACAAGTGCAGTGTATATCTATATCTATCTATATCTATATCTACATCTATCTATCTCTCTCTCTCACTATGTATATATATATACATATATATATATATATGTATATATATATATATATATACATATCTATATCTACATATTCATTCGCCTATGAATGATATGGGAAAGCTAAGATGTGGAGTATTAACAGTAATACACTTTAACACTGATGTAAACTTTAACAAACTAAACTATGACACAATAAACCATAAGCTTACATCTACCCTGTTACAAAGGGGATGGAAAACTACTAGCATTTTAACTGACATACTAGCAGGAAAGACACCTGTAATAACACCTGAACAGGCCTAACGTTAACTTTCCAAATGTCCCTGGTGAATTTAAGGTGGAGTAACATTAACACACGTCGACTCAGCTATTTATTGATTATTAAACAATGCTGCTATCATCCGTAGTAAGCTAGCAAGCTAACAACAATGGTAACTACGATCATTAAACTATTCATTTCCTTTCTCTTCATCACATTAACGTTACTGTACCTCTATCTTCTTCACGACTTCCTCTTCTTTCCTTCTTTTCCTTCACTGGGTGCCGGATGGTTTCAGTCTTTTGGACCTTGTGGTTCCGCTACAGTTTCAGTAAATCTCTCTCTTGGTGTTGGGGTCTCTGTGCGGTCAGATTCCAGCAGCTCGCCTCTTGACCCGCCCCCTCACAGAGGACAGGTACAGTGCACCGTTTGGAGTGATCGAGGTTCGATTGTTTTCCCCTGTGACCTGCCTGTGACCTACGTGACATAATTTCAACACTTTTCTACTCCTACCCAAAAACTTGAATTCGTGTTTTCAGTGAAGACTTCGTCGTCGTAGAAATTAGTGTCGTGCTCACAAGACTTTGCACTCACAGCTTTTAGATTCATACTCACATAAAAACAATCCTAACCCAGACAATTTCTCAGACTTGTGTATATGACAGTAGAATTTTGTGTACAACATTGTTATTATTTGCACACAAATGTTTAACATTACGAATACGAATGTTAGAATCATGCACACGTCTTTTTGACGGCGATCTTACTCCATAGAAAACCAGCTTTGATTATTTTCAGGGACCCAACCACCAAAC
Source organism: Sparus aurata (assembly GCF_900880675.1). Classification (NCBI taxonomy): domain Eukaryota; kingdom Metazoa; phylum Chordata; class Actinopteri; order Spariformes; family Sparidae; genus Sparus; species Sparus aurata. Next base: position 35,604,152 of record NC_044194.1, read on the forward strand.
CTGACATTAACATTGAAACAACGATGTGGCACACTGCTCAAGGGAGTAAAGAGCAGTGGTGTTGAGGCATTTAATGATGGAGCTGTTAACATGCTAGCTGCCCCTCGCAGGTGAGCTAACCACTCAGTTGTTTCTCCAGTCTTGGAAACCAGTTCAACTAATTATATTTATTTCCTTGTTTTCATCCTTTTCTACACACTCCAGGATAGGACTAGTATGAATGTCAAATTATTGCTTGACCTTCACCCTATACTTGAGTAGTCGGTAACATTATTGTAAAGTGGTACTAATAAAAGTGGTAGTAGTAAAAGTAACAGTAGATCACATGTGTAATGTACACAGAGAATCATCACTTAACTCTGTAGTTCTCTTCACCTTCAACATCTCAGTCATTTTTGGGATCATTATTTTATTTATCTGGCATTAAACTCTGCACTAATTAACCTTTTTATCCAGCAGCTTTGGGGAGCTCTTTTCACTTAAAAGATTTCTATAAAACTCTATAGAATACATGCCAAACACCAAACAAGTTAGCAGCTAGCTAGTGAACATAATCGAGCACATTTTTCTCAGGAGTCAATCAATGCAGCTTTATGTACTACTATTCTACAAACATGCTGAAATCAATGAGCATGAGTTTCAAAGATTTTTTTTATATATAAATTCATCTTAACCCAGTTTACATATTACAGTACCTTGGCATGACCCAAAGGATGGCTTGTAGTGTAGGTCCCAAGAGTAGCTACTCCACTTTGAAATATTGCCCTCTGAAATAGTCCTTTTGCTTGTGGAGACAGAGTCTGTTCATGAGACAAGAGACATATGCAATTACTTCACAAATGGCAATCATAAATAATAAACCAAAGATGCACTCAATAATAACTTACAGCTATTATAAGCTTGTGAGGCTCTCGTGAAACACTTTAAATGTGTAAATGTGTGTTTGGCACGTTTTCTTCCAGTGAGTATTTTTTTTTTTTTTTACCAGTATGGATGCACTGATGCCTCCCGCAGACTCTCCAGCAACTGTGACGGTTTGTGGATCGCCACCAAAGTCCTCAATGTTTTCCTGCACCCATCTCAGAGCTGCTAGCTGATCCATGAAACCCCAGTTGCCCTGGGCGTGTTCATCTCCAGTGCTTTGGAACAGGAAAAGTCAAGAAACTTGCTTTGGATTGTCAAAAATCAAAAATCATTTCACTAAATGTAAAAATGGTCACTGTGATACTGTTGATGGTTCCATTTTGTGTCTTCATTTGAAACCAGCGATGAGCAATATGATCAGCTACACAGTTCCTTACCTGAGAAATCCCAGAATGCCAAGGCGATACTGAATAATAACCATCACTATGTTTTCATAAGCAGCTAATGGAGCACCATCATACTGAGAAGCTGCACCCATTGCCAGACCTCCTCCATGGATCCACACCATCACCTGACATAAAGCACAAGACAGCAGCCTTCAGTTAAGAACTGACCTCTTCACATAGTACAGTTACATTTAACATTCATTGTGATGCATAACAAACAAAAGATAACACAGCTCAATTTTTAAAACTAAGATTATTTGTTAAAAAAACTATACTGCTTATATTCACTTAAAGGTGTGTCAAAAAACACTTCAAGTTCTATGTGATTTCATGATAATCATTGTAACTAGAGCATGGCATGAGTACAGTAAGCAGTTAAAATGTCAGTTGAAGAGTAACAGTTGAAAGATTTCAAAGTCTAAATTGGAGAGTAAACAATGAAAGCCAACCAATCAGTTACAGAATATTGTGAAAGCAGCTAAAGTGTCAGTTAGCCAAAACTCTTGAGAGCCTTCTACAGCCTTTGACACTGGACAAAACCCACTGACTCCCACTTACATCTGACTTTTGTCTTTAATGTGTAGGGGATGGCAAATTGACATCCACTTCTTAAATGACTGTAATTGTGATACTTATTAGTGTATAATATAATAGTGTAATAATTTTTATCGGCTCCAGTTCCGGCACAATGCTATGACACGCATAGGAGTTAAGGATGCTGGCTTGTTCATTCTTTTCCATCCATCTCTGTTCAAGCAGCTCGACCATCATTCAGCCAGTTGTTCAGTCTGAGTTTGAAAGACAGACTGAAGTAAAAGATATTCAAAAAATCTTTTACTTCTATCTTTTACACAGTCAATGGCTTTCACATCAATACCATATCCTAACCAGCTACCTGATTAGGCTGCACATGTGCAATTTACAACTGATAGAGAAAGAAGTGAGACGTCTCATTCCTTATTAACTTCTATCATCAGCTCAAAAAATGATGTGTCGATTTCTGAATGTTAGTCCAGTTGTGTTACATATCACACCTCTTTTGGCTCTACAACACTGACATTTTATAAAATCACACACTGGGGCAACATTATGTTTATCTCAGTACAAAAATAAACCTGCTGTAATGAAATGTTTTTTGTTGAAGTGGGATCTCTGTAAAAAGGGATACAGAAATGACAGCATTTTAAATGTTAGCGTAAGTGTGACACTGAAAGCAATAGAAGTGTCAGTTAAACTGGCAAGAGACAACGTTTTTGTTTCAACTCATTCTGAAGCTGATTTCACAGTGCAATAGCTGTAGAAAAATGGCACCATCCATGTGCAGATTCCCCAATATTAAGTGTTGTGCAAGAGAGAGATAAAGCACCTGTGCTCCAGTGTCTATTATCCTAATGCTAATGGAGCCATTGAGAGATTCAACAGGGTACTGAAAGAGTGCATACACACTGCCGACAGGATGCACAAACCATAGAAACAATCAGTAACAGAGTTCATGCTTACACCTCTTGCTATAACACCACTACTCCATTCGAGGTGCTGAAAAACAGGCAGATTCACACAAAAGTCAACTTACTTCACACACACAAGTGGAAGAAACAGTGAAACAAAAGCAACAGAAGAGCAAGGAGCACACAGACCAAAAGACTAGGGCAAAAGTTCCCATGTTATGAGTAAATTACACTATGCATATCCAAGGACCTGAACATGTCCCATAGGGATCGTCCAGATTCACAGAACCCCTGCTGTAGTCAAGAAAGTGGGATCAATCACTTACCTGCTCAACAATGGTCAGAAATGGAATGCATCCAAGCTTTCATACTTCCAACAGGGGGTTCTGACTTGCCCCAGTAATGGCAATGAGACTGTACTTGATGGACTTACAGTGCCAGAGAACATGCATTACTGTTACTACATATTAAATCAAAAGGGATTTCATTCTTTAGCTATCATTAATAAATGTATATGATACTGAGAAATGAGATACAGAAAATGTAAGCTCCTTAACAGAAGTTCATTTCTGATACCAAGTCATTTGACATTTGTTATCATTACAGAAAGCTACTTCATACAAAATGAATTACTTAGCTGAACTAAAGAAGAGGTAATTCCTTCAAGGAAAGGGGAACTGTTGTGTTGAAAAAAAGAAAATGACATAGGGCGCTACAGGATATGGTGAGTTGATGTACAGGCTGTTGCTGTGTGAACACATGAAGAAGAGTGATAAAGGGAGATAAGATCAGTCTCTCCGGCCTGATCCCTTTGTCTGTGTTTGTTCTGCTGACTGGTCTTCTCCTGTGTACCAAACCTGGTTCCAGTCCAGTCCAAGATTTTTGCCTTTTTAAACCTGCTCTGTCTTGAGTTGTGCATTTGGGTTCTAGTCTTGTGCATCAGACCTTGTCAATACAATCTGGCCACACCATGGACCCAGCTGTCTCAGTCAGGATTGGAGCTGTTATCCACTCACATGGCATGCTCCTCAATCAGCACGAGTAGCAGCCGACCACAATCTGCCAGGGCCTCCAGGAGATCAATCCTCACCATGAGGGACTGCAAACCACATATCGGCCAAAGTGAGTGTACTCACTGAACAGATGCATCAACTGTTAGTTCAGCTTGGTTAGCCTTCCCCTGCTCTCCTGCTGGCACCACAGCCAGAAACAGCTTCACCTGCTCCCTCACCTGTGACCTACATCATCTCTCACCACTCAACTCCGGAACCAGACACCGTTCGGGCCTTCATGACCCTTAGCCAAGGTAAACAGTGGGTGACAGCTTTTACACTAGACTAGCTGAATCACTGAAGGATCAACTCATTACCCTAGATCATCCAGATGACGTATACTCTTTCATTTACTCAGCTATTAAAATTGATAACCACCTGAGGGAATGTGATAAGGAGATGGTATGGCCTTTCTTCTCCCTGACTTCCCAGAGGGATCCCCCCAGTGCAATGAGCTTTTTCCCTGGCGCTCTCCCTTGCCTGAGACGACAGCTCCCCTTGCTGGGCGAAAGGAACCCATGCAACTGGTCTGTGCTAAACTGACCCCTCAGAAGCGGCGGCAACGACTACAGGAGGGGAGGTGCGTCTTCTATGACCAGAAGGGTCATTACCTGAGCTCCTGCTGGATAAAAGTCCAAGCTCGCTGGTCAAAAGGAGAACACTGGTGAGCTAAATATCGTCTCCTATCTTTAGAGTGCGAGCTCTTACAGACATTTTACTACTATGTACTATGTACACCTGATGTCTCTGAAAAGATAAAAGGGCTAATAGACTCTGGGGCTGATGAAAGCTTTGTGGACTGTAAACTTGGCAATTTGTTAAAGTTAACTGTGTGTGCTCTAACTCAACTCCTAGAGGCCAGTGCGTTTGATTGAAGGCTGTTCTACAGTTTCACCCATCGCACCAAGCCCATTCAGATTATCATCACCCAGGGACACTCTGACCAGCTAAATTTTCATCTGTTCCACCTTCCACTACACCCCCTAGTTTTGGGTTATCCCCGGCTGACAAAACATATTCCCTGCATAAACGTGTCTACTGGGGTTGTCATTGAGGAGGGAAAGGGATAATTTAAGGACTGTTTTCTCCCCTGTTTGCCCCAGAGCTCCTTAGAACAAGTCCACTATGTAAGCCCTGTGCCTCCTGTCACCATTGAGACTCATTCACTTGTTACTCCTACCTCCGAGTCAGATTACCATGCTATCACAACGTAAAAGAGGTATTCAACAAGGCCTGAGCCACCTCACTTCCTCCACAGGTACCCATTCCCTCTCATTCCTTCTGCTTTGGAACTATTATGAGGTATTGAGATTTTCACTAAGCTCAACCTCAGAAATGCTCATAATAAGGATAAGGAAGGGGGCTAAATGCAAAACTGCCTTTAACACCCCCTAGTGGCCGTTATGAAAATGTGGTCATGCTGTTGGGTCTCACCAATGCACCTTCTGTTTTCCGACCCTTGTGAATGATGTACTTTGGGACATGTTCAATGATTTTGTTCATGTAGACTTGGATGAAATCCTGATTTTCTACACTGACCAGACAACCTATGTCCAACATGTACTGGATGTTGCAAAAGCTACTGGAAAACCAGCTCTTCATCAAGGCAGAAGGGTGACCCTCCGTCTCCTTCCTGGGCTTCGTTATCATTGAAGGCCACACAAGATTCAAGATTCAAATTGAGTCAAAAAGGTATGTCCTGTCCCACTCTTACCTCGAGCAAAAAGCTACAATGTTTCCTGGGGTTTGCTTATATTTATAGACAATTATACCAGTCACAGTACTACCATCGCTCCCATCCATAACCTCTCCTGCTGGTTAATGGAGTTTCACCATGGTTTCCATCCTACTCTCCCAGACCCAGCATTGCAATTTGTGTGGGAGATGGATGCCTCTGATGTTGAAGTGGGGACTGTTCTGTCCCAGCATTTAGTCACAAATTCCACCCGTGCACTTTCCACGCAGGGCAACTGTGGTTCAGGGGTAGAGCCAGCGTCTTGTTATCGGAAGGTCGCTAATTCAATTCCCCTGGTCTGCATGTCGATGTGTCCTTGGGCAAGATACTGAACCCTAAACTGCTCCTGATGTGCTGGTCGGCACCTTGCATGGCAGCAACCGACATCAGTGTATGAATGTATGCATGAATTACTGTAAGTCGCTTTGGTCAAAAGCCCTAAATCTAAATGTAAATGCTCCTCTCCTGCAAACTATCCCCTGTTGAGAGGAACTACACCTTGGTAAGTGGGAGCTTCACCGGGCAACTAATATGAGGGAAAAAAATGCCACGTCCATACATGGAAAGTGTCTGTCCTACGGACTCTTTATCACATTTCTGCCAAAAGACCGCATCTGTCCACAGCAGCCGTTGAATGGCAGTAATTATGTGACGTGATTTTGACAAAAAACGTTAACTCACCATGTCTTGGAGTTACTGTCGCTGGGAACTTGTATTGAAAAATATCACAGTGATTGTCAGCCCTCCAGACCAAGACTTGTGAACTTTCCCCCAGAAAACAGCATCCCTCCTGCCAGTGAAAGCCCAACAGGGTCCGCTGTTTACTGATGGCGATTATGAAATGATGTAAATTAGAGCAAAAAATATAACTTTGTCACTTTCCACAATGCATGGTCGGTGTGGGTCTCAAGCAAAACTGATTATAACTGCATCCATATGACTATAAACAGTCAGCAGATACATGTTTAGATTAACAGGTGGTAACCGGAGAAAACACATTTAAAAAAAAAGCTGCAAGCAGCGATGAACGGGCCCTCGCAGTCCACGTGCATTGGTGCATGCTGCCGTCGGGGTGTGCTGCGTAGATGTATTCAGGGCAAGACCCTCTACATGTTTGAGCAATTTGGAGTAGATGGCAAATTGTATGTGGAAGTTATAATGAGTTGATGGTTTTATGGCGAAGCATCAAAATGGACCGCGCCACCAGGTGTGACTTATCTGAAAGCACAGATGCTACTTGCAAAGTTTGTTGCAAATGGGTCAAATGGCCTAGGAGGAGTTGGAAAAAGTAAGTTTATCATTTTTTCACAGAGCCTTAGTGGCTCATGGGGAAGTACCGGGGTTTCATGTCATTCAGACAGACCAATGTGGAGATATGCAACACTTTGTGTTATGAGCAAAATGTACAGGAAATTGTTATTTAATAACTTGAGTATTGTTTAGAATATCAAAATTCTTTCAATAACTTTTTGTCAGGAGAGATGTGTCCTCACATCTAAAAGTACACTAAACCATCCTTTCAACTGCTCATGACTGTGTTGATCTCAAAATTAAAATAATAATAAGAAGAATAGTCTCATTGACAATAATTCAACCTCCAAATTTAGCATTTTCTTTAGTATAAATTCCAGCATTTCCTCATTCAGTTCATTATCATAATTTTGACTGCTTTGTTTGGTAATTATTCATGTCTGGTCATCATTTCATCTAAAATTATTTGTGTAAATATCTAAACACAATTGCACAAGCATTGACATTCCACTACAAAGTGTAACTACTGTAAACAGTTGAAGTGGAGAAGTTGTCAGCTTTTCATGATCACAGTGCTTTGCTTGAGTAAATCTTGCTCACATGAAATTGCTATAAATTATTTAAAAATAATAAGCAGAATCCTCTGTACTTAGAGGATAAACATATAATATATCTTAATCTGAACAATAAACAGAGGCAGCATCGGATGTTTACATCAACAAGCTAATCAAGATGATACCAATGTGATATTAATTACCATGAGAGTTGTCATGAAGTTGAATAGTAAAATCAAACATACACTGAAGCCTGAAGATTGAACAAAGTTAATGAGCAACCAACATACTTGGCATTACACAATGAGCAGCTCTATACTCAGCATACATAGAAGGGGTGGACAAAATAACATGAACACCTTACATTTGAATTCAGTCCAGTACAAAATCCTGTTAAGCTAGTCCCTCTGATCACAACCTGTTTAAAGCAGGGCTTTTCTACTGGATTGCATTTCAGCTGTAAGAAGATTCTGTTTTGTTGTCTGCACCAGTAAACACATGCTGTCTCTTGAACCCACCGGAAGTTTGGCCCCTTTTGTTGCCTCAGTGGGAGTGTATACATTCAGATACAGACAGTCCTCTGAAAGCTCTTGTGGGATGTATTGCATTGACATGGTCCTAGAAACATTCACAACTATCTCTGGATCCTGGATACACCTGAGATAGAAAGAGAGACGAAGAGGAAGTTTGTGTTAATCAGAGAAAAAAAGTTAACTCTTGCCATTATCTGTGGCCTTTGGTGAATCCAGGTCACCAAGTCTTACATGGGGGGCTGTTGCGTGCCATCTCTCTCCCCTTCCCAGGGCTCTGCATCCTGGGGTGCAGCCAAGCGGAGGGGCCCCACAGGGGGGCGGGCAAAGGGGATTCCCAGGTATTGCTTCACCCTCCTCTCTGTGCCTTTCACCATACCATATTCCCCTCTGATTCGGCCATGTTTCAAAGAGACCACAGGGTCGACGATCTCTGCTGAAGATACAGGTGGGTGTTTCATGTGTTAAAATATCAGAGTAGTGTTATTGCAAGAACGCAATTAATGTATTTGACATGACTGTCAGCCACTTTCCAAGGCTTGTTTTATTGTGACAAGCCTTGGAAATGCTGATCATCAACATTATGTTTCAGAGACTTGAAACTTGAGCTAAAGTTAACACTTCTGAACCAATACATATAACTGATAATTACCTGCTTCTAGCAGCCAATAACCAATAAAAAAAACAATACAGTTTTGTGTCCATTTTTGTAAGAACTTGAACTTTTAAAAGTTCCAAATGGAGGATAAGATCAAATAATGTGTCCAAGCTCAGTGCATGTGAGAGGCAGTCTGCCATGGACTGTCCACTCTGCCCAGCCCAGAGACACTTTCTCAGCTAGCCAAAGAGGATGGTGTGTTTTCTGTTGAAAGTACAGCTGGCAATCTGCTGCGTGACACCCACCACTGACTGTTTGTATTGCCACAAAACACAAACACAACCAGAGAATATATGATTTGTGCGAGTGCAGCCAGATACAGAAATCATCCAGTCAGAAACTCTGTAATGCTGCTGGGATTAGGTATTTCACTGTAAACTACTGATGAGGGAACAACCAATGTTAGCAGAGCAAACAGCAGTGTCCCTTCCCCATCCAACCAGCCCATCCATTCTACCATCAAGCATTCTATTCCCCCTCCCCCTCTCTTCCTTGTCTTCTGTATGTTAGTGGCTTTTAAGCAGCACAAAGCTACCTACTGAATCGGGGAAATTATTGGTTATAATTTCATTATCGAAATACTACATGAAAATTTAAATTTCCCGTTATCTAGCTGATAATTTATTGGCCTAATAATTATTGCACATCCCCAATATATATCAATAGGGACAGGTCACCCAAAAATTGAAACATTCAAGCCCCCCCTTTGTGCCATTGACTTCCATTATACTAGAAAGAAGCCATCTCTATGGCTGATATCTCTCAAACTTGGCAACTCCGAATAAAACAATCTAGACAGATAAATCGCACAATAGGTGGGATGAAAAATATGTACCTCTGATTTTAATAAAACACATTTCGCTTGACATGCAAGGTTTTGTTGGAAGTGACCAGAGTCACAGTTTGATTGACTCACCAGTGAGTCTTGCATCATTTACTGTTAATACTAAACTGTAAAAGAAAGGAGAAAACTAATTGCTAAAGGATTCTCTTCTCTGTCAAATATTTATTTTTTATGGACCAAAACTTTCTCATCAAAAATCTATAACATTACTCTTTAAAGAATGCAAAAACACATTCAGACAGATTCTTTATTTCAATTTTCATCACTTGGTTAAACTCAAAACTGAACTGTAGTGTTAATCCATGGATCATGTGGCTGTGGAACATTCCTTCATCCACTTATTGCCTCATGAAACACTTTCAAAAATCCTTGAATAGACAAGCTACAACTATTTGTTGCTCATGAGAAGTTGACAAGGTGAGGGTTTCCTTTTAGTCAAACGGACATGCTTCAGCCTGTGGAGTTTATTTAATTTGTATTGTTCTTGACAACAGAAGAAATTTGAGAATTGCATAACAAACTTAACGGCAGTGTCTGGTACATCAAAATGTCCTTCCTTGTGTGAGGTACAATAAAATGTTCTCTTACCTGGTGTTGACTGTGCTATTGCTATCAGCACAGTAAGGAGATAAACAATGAAAAGTGCTGTCCTCATCCTTACCGGATTCAACGAAAGGCAGAGAAAATTACAGTGTAGTTTCGGAGAAATAGCCCTCTGCCCCTGTCCTGGCCCTCTAGTACTACTCCTCCTACACTGCACTCCTGCTACTACTACACACACACACACACACACACACACACACACACACACACACACAAACACAAAGAAGTTCATTATGTCGCAACCACAGCTCAGAATAAATAGCAATAATCTTCATTGATTTAACCGCCAATGCACCACACAAGCAGAACTCTGACCGGTCAGTCAAAATGGAGAAAACTTGCTCTTTGACCACTACAGCTCAATGCTGCTAACTAACTGAACATATAATGGTCTCTTACTTTTAAAAGGGGACTGATTAAGATTTGATTTCACTTAAGGATATAAAAAGTTTAGACCAACTTTTTTCTTTTTTATGTTTATGTATACACATAAATTGTATGTATTTATTCTGTGCAACAAGAGTATATTTCAGCAAAAAATACTGTTGTATTGCTATTTTAATACTGTTGTTTATTTACCTACTTTTGCTAATATAATTGTATTTTGATGCATGTGAGCTCGTTCATCAATAGCTGATGTTGTCAAAGCGTGATTAACGCTTCACCTTTGTCATTGTCACGATAACAATCAAACACCATTTGTTTGAACGGACCAGAATGACACCTTGTCCCTTGTCCCTTGTTTCCATGCACAGGAAGGACCTAATTTTAGATAAATTGCGCAGCTGGTATAGAGCGATATTGGTAATTTATTTGATGTGCTGATCAACAGAGAGTGTAGAATCAAAAGTAACACCTAGACTCTTGATGGTTGAACTTTGAGAAACAACACAGTTGTCAAGAGTTACGGTCACCTTATCAACATGGTGTCTCTGTCTTGCAGAGACAATGACCAGCAGATCTCAGTTATATCCAAATTTAGGAGCAGGAAGTTTTCTTTTTTTTTTTTGTTTTTTAAGTATTTTTTTGGCCTTATTGATAGTACAGCTGAAGAGGGTGACAGGAAACAGGGTGAGAGAGGGGGGGAGTGACATGCAGCAGGGGACCCAGGCCAGGAGTCGCACCCGGGTCCACTGCAGAGCCTCAGCACATGGGACGCCTGCTCCACCAACTGAGCTAAACGGCGCCCCAGGAGCAACATTGGCCTCCACCGTCCTTGTGTTAGCAGGTGAGTCTGTGACGCTGCACTGTGACAGCAGACCCTCGTGTACAGCCAGCTGAAGTGTGTACCTCCATATCATCCATTGCTTTTTCATATTCCTTACGTTGTCACGTAAAATGACATTAACCCGCTGCTCGTCTATTTCACAGCGTTCAGCATCTCCTGGATTGCCTGTTTTACATGCCCTGCTGTATGAGACCCACGAAACTAGTGCGCATACCGGCACGTTGTGACTCGAAAGATTAACCAATGTGATGTAATGCTGAGATAGTAGGGCATATCAGGGATTCAAAAACTCTAGATGACAAAGACAACCCTGATCCTCTACCATGGAGATGAGCTGGTTATCCAGAGCAATTAATTTGATCACCTTCTCCGTAATATTTTTGGCCATGTTGCTGTCTCGAGGATATTTCTCTGTCCTTTTGAAAGTATGCGTGAGTGTCTGTTGCTTCTGTGTCTTTGCTTGTATTGCTTGAGTGAACTCATTGTATTCTTTGAGTGCTTGCTTTTTATTTGCCGTATCAAATGAGTAGTATTAAATGCACCTCTTTTGTTGCCCTCTCATGAAACGGTCGTACATATATATCCGACCCCTGATCAGGATGTAACGACTGATTCCAATCGGGTCTAAACCCCATGATCGGATCGGGACATCCCTAATTGTAGATCCCAGTGCTGGCAATAATCTTTAAACAGTTTTGCCAGAAAGGGTTCCAGGACGCAAGTAGTTGGTTTTGAGGATGAGACAATGTTAGACAATACCTTGAGGAAGATATTTTCAAAAGTGTTTAGAGCTGAGACTGAACTGAGAATCAGCAGCAGGATATTTTTTAACAAACATTGATGAGGAAGTCAGAGATGATGGGTTGATTTTGATTTGAACAGCTCACCGACTGTGGTTTTTGAGTAAGTTTAGCCACAGTGTTGAAGAGAAATCTAGGATTGTGTTTATTATTGTTTATTAGGCCTGAGAAATATGCTGTTCTAGCAGTATTTAGAGCACGCTTATAATTAAGTACACTATCTCACCAAGCAAGATAAAAAATGTCCAATTTAGATTTGCGCCATGCTTGTTCCATTTTCCTACTGGCCTACTTGAGATTTTGGGTTTCATTTGTAAACCAGGGAGTAGATTTCTTTGGTCGTCTTGGTAGAGAACAGTGCCACAGAATCGAGGAGAGAAACAAGTACTGAGTTAACTTCGTTTGTGAAACTTTCCACAGGTTTTGTCAGAGTTGCAAAAGGAGCCAGGACCACTGAGCGTCGCTATGATTGCGATTGAGAGAGTGGTCCGACACAGCAGAGGAGACAGAAGTGACGTTCAGGGCTGACAAATGTAATCCATGGGAAATTATCAAATCCAGAGTGTTTCCACTGGAATGAGTGGGTTAATGGACAAGCTGAATAAAGTTGGAAATATCAAGAAGTCTCAAAAAAGCTTTCCCTAAAGGGTCTTTGAGGGCACTCAATCTTTCGACTCTGTGAGAGTGGTGAGAGAATCAACTCACTACAATCTGGTGTGTGTGGCACTGATTGGCTTTGATTAAGCCCAGGTGTGGGGAGTCTTCATATACCCTGAGTCTCCTAATTGTTTAAGTGGATATTGAAATCCCCAATAATTAGGATCTTATGTAAGCGAGTCACAAGATCTGCAAAAAATTCACCAAATTCTTCTAGGAATTGAGAGTAAGGCCCTGGAGGTCTGTATATTACATTCATTTTGCCGCTAGCTACACGGCACACCTCCCGAGGCGACGGACCGGAAGCATCGGCACGTCCAAAACTGGACCTAGGGTAAATAATGTCCGCCACGCTTTTTCGCGAACATTGCCGTCACGTTTGCTTTGTTTCTGGTGCAGGAAGAAACGGTAAAAACGGGCTTTTGTCACGAAAGTGTCCAAGCAGCAAGTTTGGTTGTTGAGGAACAGGAAGTTGTGGGAAGGACCTAGGCGGATGATTGACATGCAGCGACGTTCGGTGTGTGTGAGAGTTGAGAGATTTGTAAAATTTTGCGTGTTTGGAGTGTGTAGTTAGTGTGTTATGTAGTGTTTGGTGTAGTGTGTTTAGTGTGTAGTGGAATCGTTTTTTTGTTTAATGTGGAGCAAGCAGTGCAGCTCTTCATTCAGCTGGAAGGAGCACAGGCAGACCTGAGCATTGCCTGCATTTAAATGTAAATAGTTACATATAACTTTGTAAATTTTTTAAATGTATGCACAAATTTAGATAAACAACAATTTATATTTGCATTATAAGTAAAAAAAATTTTAAAAAATGGTTTGTTAAACAAAAATCTAACTTTTTCTACTCGGATTTCATGTTTTTTTTTGTGATTTTGGGTCCATTTTGTTAATACAGTGTGTCAAAATAAAAAAAATAACTGTACAGTCACACATGTGAGGTTGTGCTGAAAATAATGACACCAAGTAAATAGCTTTTAAGATGAAATATAATCAAAATTATAGCTGCTGCACAGCGATGGGTCGGGTCCGGGCTATTTTTTGGCAAAATTAGGCAATTCTGAGCAACAAACAGGAGAATAGGAAGACAAGACAGTTGACAACAATGTTCACTTTGGACGACTTGAGGCTTGAACTCACAACTTCTGGAACCAAAGACTGTCATCTATCGCTCTGAGATAATTGGCAAGTGGCATTATAACAGTGGCTTGACAAATTGATTAAGCCATTCACTGTTGTGCAGGCAGATTTGAAACCACTGTAAAAAATTCAGTTATCAAGACAAAAATCTGAAAATACACATATTGCAGCATGGAGATGTTGGTAATTTGTTTTTAAAAATGATTAATTTGCTCCATAAGTGAATAACTAATGTTTAAAAATGCTGCTTGCATTGACTGCAATTATTCACATGAGAGCAGAATTCAAAATGTTCTCAAAAATTCAGTTTTTTAGGTAAAATTCTGATATTTGTCAAACATCATCTACCATGACTCTAAAAAATGTTCAAATTTTTCATGAACATTAAAGATTTATTTATCTATCTATTTATTTGCAGGTAGGCTATATGTTTACAGTAGTGTTCACAGTCAAACATTTTCATGCACTGTAGGCAAAAATTGTGGGAGGTCTTCATACGTTTTACAGTTTAAAAGAAAACAGAGTGACTTCATAATTTTTAATAGGTTTAAATGTACAAAAGTTTCTTTAGTACTGGGGCTACTGTTTGATGAAAGTGTGAAGTTCTAGCAGGTTGATTTGTTATGAATTTTCAAAGTTTTAACTTTAGACGCTTGCTGTAGCGCCACCATCAGGACTATTGGCTTGGGTTTACAGCTGAAGTAATCTGGCATGAGACTGGACCTTTATGCAAAATTCAGTTAGCTTTCACCCATGGTCCTGTCCAAGCTATTTGTTTTTATTTAATTTAGAGGCTTGCTGTGATGCCACCATCAGGACAATTGTCTTGTGTTTCATATTGAGGACATCTGACATTTTGATCTGTCATCATCCTCATCATCACCATCATCACCCTTGCTGGGTCTCGAACACACAACCCTTGACACCAAGAACCAGCTCCTAACTCGCTGAGCTAATTGGCTGGATGTGAGACCAGCTGTGTAGCTGCAATAGTCGACTCAGGGACTCACTGTCCAGGCAGCTGTTGTCAAGGAAGATTTCAAAAATGGTCAAAATGTCAGAAATTCTGTTACCTAAACAAAAATCTGATAATACATAAATTGCATCTTGACAGCATGGAAATGTTGGCGATTTGTTTTTAACTCTAAGTGTTTTGCTTCATAAGAGAAAATCTGATGTTTAAAATTGCCAGTCTTACATTGACTCCAGTTGTTCCCATGAGAGCAGAATTCAAAATGTTCTCAAAAATTCAGTTTTTGAGATAAAATTCTGATATTTGCCAAACTTCATCAACCATGACACCAAAATATTCTCAATTTTTTTCAGGAAGATTGAAAATTGATAGTATATGTTTACAGTACTGTTTATGGTCAAACATTTTGATGCACTGTAGGCTTAATTTTTGATAAATCAAAAATCCGAGAAACAAGTTTTGTGGAGGGCGGTCTGAAGTTGTTCACTAGCAAGTTTGGTGACAATTGAGCAAAAATTGTGGGAGGAGATAGGTTTTATAAGTTTTACAGGTTTTGAAAAAAACTGAGTGATTGACTTCATAATTTGTAATGAGTTTAAGTGGACTAAAGTTTCAGCAGTATTGGGGCTACAGTTTGGTGAAAGTTTCAAAACTGTAGCATGTACTGTTGATTTTGTAGGTATTTTTAAATTTTTTTAATTTCAACGCTTATTGTGCCCCCCCCCCCCCCCCCCAGGAGGAATATTGACATGTCCTTGGAATTAAGTCAATCTGGCATGGGGCCGGACATTTCTGTAAAGTTTGGTGAGTTTTCGCCCTTGGGAAGTATGACTTCCTCGGAAGGAAGAAAGAAGAAAGAAAGAAAGAAAGAAAGAATTCCTAGGAATACAATAGTGTCCTGGCAGCTTAGCTGCCCGGACCCTAAATAGTCAAAAACAGCCAATTATACCCTGGAATATCGGATTTCACAACAAACCTAAATATCCCTGACGTCCCACCTTCAAACACAGCCTCATTTGGCCATCCATGAAAAAGCTCCTTAACCTCCCACTTTTTTATAGGAATACACTTTTCTTACGGGCACTGCACTAGTATTAATAAAGCCAAATTTGAGGGTTTTAAGCTCATTGGAGCAATTTCCAGTGACCAGCCGTTCAGTATATAGTATAATTTAGGAATTGGAACAAGATACCTTTTTGTAGTAGTAAGTTTTGGTGCTTGCTGAGACATTTCCCCACTGTCAGAGGGAGATCAAGATTAGATTATTATGATTTACATATTTAGGGGATGATTCAATGAAATAGTGGAGGGGGAAGGGGATAGTCTCAATGTTATAAACTAAGCTATCAGTCTGGTACTCTGCACTCTGTCCCTGACTAACCATGTTAACTAGGCTAGTGGACTCTACCAGCACTAACAGTTAAGCTAGCAGGAACTCTTAGAAACCTGATTATCCTTTGTTCTACCTCAGGCATTAACCTACTATTCCAGCTACCAGTGGCTCCGCACCCCGCTACCCAGCTCTCAGCACCTCTGCAGCTGGCATCCTCGACTCGAGCTCAACCTGAGCCTCCACATGCCACTTGGTCCACCAGTACAACAGTGAGCAACCTCTCTTCCAACACCTTGCCCCTCTCCAATGGACTCTCCAGCCGGAGTTTTGCTATATCTTGCCCTGCATATGCCATTGTTGAAATTTCAATAAATCTGCCTACACACTACTTCTGCCTTGCTGTTCTTCTTTGTGTCCTGCCCCGCACCACAAAATGTAACACTTCTCAAGGTATTCAACCACTTCAGAGGATGAAACTTTATTTCAGTCACATTTGTCATCTTGTAAGTAGCAATACAAATTATTGCATCTTCCTTGACAAATTACTTTCAATTGATTCAGTATAGGCTGCACAAATACACTTATTCTGTCCACTGCACGTGCGTGACTGCACTGAGTAACAGATAGCTAAACACTTGGTGTGGCGTTGAAAAGGTAAAAAAGATGACTCAGACGTAGAAGTAAAATGAAGCTTTACTGTTTGTCTTTGTCAGTTGCTTTACAAGCCCGACACTCTTTCTTGTGAAACTGAAATATAGATACAGAAAAAGGTAAATTGCACTGTTAGCTTAAAACATAGAGCTACATGCTGCATACAATGAAATAGGATTTTTATCATTAGTTAAAATGTATGAAATAAGCAATCAACATGCACGAACTATGAACTGTACAAATATAATATATAACAAACTCACAAACAAAGCTTCTCCGGGGCTCAACGGCGGTGGATAAACAGATTGAAGGAGGGATGCTGCTCTGGACCACATTCCATGCATAATAGTATCCAAGATGGCCGATCTGACCTTTGACCTTACCCATGTGACTTTAACAAACAATAGAAAGGCAAGGAATTACAAAATAAAAGAGCACTTTTCAAAATAAAGCTAGAAGTCACTGCTGAGCCACATTACACCCGTCTGGTATTGGACACAATACCACTATTGATCAATAAACAAGGTCTAACAGACATAAGAAAAAAAATGTAAGGAGCTGTCCATGGTAGAAGCTTAGGAAGACATAAGTACAACTACATCAGTTACTGGCCTGAAGAAGGTCTTAACAGTCCCGCCTTTGGTGACCTTTAGCTCAAGCTTTCTGACCTTTCCATCACTGCCAGGGTGAGCCTTAGTGACGAGAGCCATCGGCCAAAGGTTCCTTTTTACCTGAGCATCTCTGAGTAGTACCAGATCTCCTTCTTTGACATTGGGATGCGCATCCTGCCACTTGCGTCGGACTTGAAGAGTGGAGAGATATTCTCTCCTCCATCTTTCCAGTGCTGAACACATTTCCATTGCTGACTATAAAGATCTGCGTTTTCGAAGGACCCTGGAGGAGGAAGAGGGGTGCAGACTTTCTGCGTCATGATGATCGGTGGAGTCGGAAGACAAGGTGAGTCTGCGTCCATCGTGATGGGTGTGAGAGGTCTTGCTTTTATTATTGCAGAAACCTCAGCCACGAAGGTTGAAAGCACTTTGTGAGTGAAATGTGAAGGGCTGATCTGAGATAGCATAGAGTCGAGGATCCATCTTGAAACTCTGATCATTCTCTCCCATACTCCTCCCATGTGGGAAGAGTGGGGTGGGTTAAACAACCACGTGCAGGAGGATTTGCAGCTCTTTGCAGGCTCCTTTAGAGTTTGTGCCGCAGTCGGAGCAAATTACCTTTAAAGGACCACGTACAGCAAAGAAGCGCCATAGAGCATTAATAAAGCTTGATGTGTCCATTGACTCTATAAGCTCAATATGCATAGCACGTATGCTAAGGCATGTAAAGATAACCGCCAACCTTTTACCGTTCACTGCCCCTCCTCGTGTGTGATGAGCGGAGATGGTCCAGGGGCCGAACACGTCCAGGCCTACATTTGTAAAAGGGGGTTCCGTGCTGAGACGGTCGGATGGTAGATCTGCCATTTGCATGTGACACATTTGGGCAAAATTTTAGTGATGCATTTTCTTGCTCCAATGATCCAGATGCTGGCTGTACGGATCGCTCCTTCAGTGAAGACTCTACCTTGATGTTTGACTCTTTCATGGTAGTGGTTTATGAGAAAGTAGCAACATGGCTGCGGCCAGGAATGACGAGCGGGTGTTTCTCGTTTCAGGTTGGAGATGGCAAGCATATCTTGGGCTGCTTTCAGCAGATCAATGGCTGCACTTGCAGACGGCAGTGACTTGAGTCCGTCGTCGACATAAAAGTCTCTGTATATGAACTGCTTCGCATCTTCACCAAACTCGTCTTCCCCATGTAGTGCCACTTGCGTAGCCCATAGATAGCAACTGCCGGAGAAGGACGATTGCCAAACACATAGACTCTCATCCTATATTCCACAACTTCTTTGGTGGTATCGTTGTCTTTGAACCACAAGAATCTAAGGAAGTTACGATGATCCTCCCTGACAACGAAACTACGGAACATTTGTTCAATATCTGCCATGATGGCTACCTGCTTGCGCCTAAACCGCATCAATACTCCCAGGAAGCTGTTGTTTAAATCTGGACCTGTCAGCAGTACATCATTAAGTGAGATGCCTTGATGTGAAGCGCTGGAGTCAAACACGACCCGGATTTGGTCGGGCTTGCGTGGGTGATACACACCAAAACTGGGAGGTTACCAGCATTCTTCTCCATCATGCAGAGGTGGCGCTAATTCAGCGTGATCTTGGTCCATGATTTTCTGCATGAAAGCCAGAAAATGACTCTTCATGTCAGGCTTCCTTTCAAGAGTGTGGCAAAGGCTGGTGAAGCGGGTGAGAGCTTATCCTCTGTTGTTGGGGAGCCGTGGCCTTGGTGTGTGAAAGGGAAGTGGGGCCACCCAACTGTAAGCATCATTCATAAACATCTCTTTGTTCATCAGCTGAATAAACTGTTTGTCCTCAATGGATGGAGCAACTTTGTTGTCATCCTCTGTTCTCTCGAAGATCTTGCTTCCCAGTGAATGATCTCCAGTGTTCTGAACTGGGCTGTCATTGGAATGAAAGCCACCCAGGTTTTTACAGCTGTGAGGTTTGGTGCTTGGACCGACTGTGAATGTTTCTTTCAAAACCAGGTGGTTGGGACATGGATAGAAATAAGAGTGGCATCCATTCTCCAAAACATGAGTCCGGTATGTGCTGGCTCCCTTAGGCCTGTGTGCTGCACCTAAACAGACCTCTCTAACTACAACCCAGCCAAGGTCAAGTTTTTGGGCATAAGGGGCATTGTTTGGCCCATTACACTGGTCTCTTACCTTATGCACCTGTAAGATATCCTGGCCGAGGAGCAGGAGAATCTGTGCATCGGGATCAAGCTCAGGAATCAGGTGAGCAATAGGCTTAAGGTGGGAGTGGTGTTCTGCAGCCACGGGAGTAGGTATTTCCGACCTGTCATCGGGCATATGGTTGCACTCTATGGGAGTGAGAAGAGGCACACTGAGACTTACATCCAAAGGCTGTGCGATGAAGCCAGTTCCTCTTCTTACTGACATCTCTGTGACTCCAGCACATGTGCTAAGAGTGTAAGGAGAATATGAACCTGCAAGGTTGAACAAGTCAAAGAACTCGGACCGAGCGAGAGACCTGATTCTCTGGTCATCGAGTACAGCATAGACTTTGATTGATCTGTCTGGTTGTTCCTTTGAATGCACCTTTATGAGACAGATTTTTGAGCAAGAGCGAGACGTGTTGGCTTCGCCACACACTTCTGTGCATTTAGAGATTATGTCAGGAGATCCTTCTTGCTTTTGCTCCCTGCCATACTCTGAGTCTGGCTCTTTAGCAGTCAAGGAGCCGGTCCTGGATGAAGTGCAGCCACCTGTTTATTGCTGTCACACTCTTTGCATTCAATGATTGTTTTGCTTTCCTTTGCTATGTGATCAGTTGACGCACAGCATCTTAAGCAAACTCCACACTCCTTGAGAAATGCTTTGCGTTCTTCTATTGTCTTAGCTCGAAAGCCTCTGCATCGTTTGAGTGGATGAGGCTTCTTGTGAATCGGACACTGTCTGTTGACATCCAAGTTGCTGCTGAGGGTCTCTACAGATTTGGTGGTAGGTATTGGTGTAATCTCTGTTTTGTGTGATGAAACTTGGCCGACAGCCAGGGTTGTCGGTCTTCACTGGTGCAGTGCTGGATGAGCTGAGTGTGAAACTTGGATCATTGCGAATCTGAGCCTCTCTGGAGACAAAGTTCACAAAGAATGAGAATGGTGGAAACTGAACTTGATTCTGCATCTTGTACGAGCTGCCATGTGATATTCACTTCTCCTGGAGTGCGTACGGCAATTTCTCCACTATTGGGTTAACACCCCAAGATGTATCCAAATAAGCAAGTCCAGGTAAGTAACCTTCTAGTTTCGCTGACTCCAACTCCTGTAGCAGATCACCAAGTTCTCTCAGTTTCAGGGGATCTTTGTTTCCAATCCTGGGGAACCGTTCAAGCTTGTCCAAAAGAGCCTTCTCAATCATTTCAGGAGAACCATAGCATTCCTCCAGACGCATCCAGGCCAACCTGAGCCCAGCCTTAGGGTGACTGACATTGACAGCTCTAATTCTTCTGACCTGTTCTGACGACTGAGGACATTTCGCCAGAAGGTCAAGCTCTTCGTTGCAGGTCTCAGTCCGTATATGGCGTTCGTGAAGGTTGATTTCCATCCCCAGTAGTTGTCTGGTTTGTCGTCAAACTTGATCAACCCAGAAGTCACGAGTTCACGTTGAGCCATATATATAGCGAAGTCAGTCATACCTGTATGGTCAGGCACATATGGCTGTGGTGTCTGCGTCTTGCGCGGGCTTGCGTGTGTTTGAGGTCCCCTCATGGGTGACAAACTGTGTGACTGGGTCTCGATTGGACGTTGGACAGCTGGCTGCTTCTTGCTACGTACTTCTGAGTAGCTAGTGTGGAGCTTGGCAGAAGAAGGAGTGATGTTCGGACCATCCCCAGCCATTTGAGTGGGATAATGCATGCTGTCTTGGAGTGGGAGAGCTGAAGGAGCTCCATGAAACAGGTGATCAGGTGCAGTATTACCTTCAGGATGAAGCAATGACTGGTGACTAGAACGCATTCTAGAGTGGCACTCAACATAGTCGCTTGTTCTTTTCTCTCTGGAGTCATGTGGAATACCTGTGTGACAGGTTGTCTCCCTCCCTGCCACTATATGGCACTGTGACAACTTATTGGGCATCCTAACTGAGGGGCGGCACAATGCGCCCTTACATATAGAGGTGCAGACGCACCTGTCTCTTCCTTTTCCTCCGCTTCTCTTTGATGGCTGCTGCCTGTTCATTGCAGTGGTTCGGCATTCAGGTAATGCTTTCTGCCAGTCCTCCGTTGTGCATCTGTGCATAAATGGGCATTTCGGTGACCCGAACTCCGCTCTTTGCAGCGCAAGTGGCTGCTGGGGCTGTGGGGGATGAAGCGCTCTGCCAGAAGCCCTCCCTGGATGCGCTCACCTGTTCAGTAAGTTCACAATTGTCTGCCATCCAGCGGCTCTGTCGCTCAGTTCCCAGCTTAATATTCCTTGTGTGCTCTGCTGTAGCTGAGTGATTGACCTGCGGCACGAGCCGTTACTCCTCCGTCACCCTTGGGCGTCCCCGTAGCTTTGCGTTGTGGTATGTATGGGTCCTTTTTTTTAGAAATGTCAGTTTTAATGATGTATATATGTTCGCTAAATTATAGTTGTGTGCCTTTCTTGTAGAGGCCTTGGTGAATGGTTGGCCTGTGTTCAGCCATCCTTCCTGAGATCCACACTGCTGTTTTGGCTCTATTAAATTGTTGGACGTCCTGGCTCTCACTGATGACTTTCAGTTTGTTAATCAGCTGTGTGGCTGCCCCATGAACGTGTCCTATCTTGAGCTGGTCAGTTGAGCTGCTTTTTGGCGTGGGCCTGGCTCCTCAGCGCGTGGTCACTATTAAATAAGGCTGTCAACTTCTGAGCCATTTAAAGGGCATTCCACTGTTTCCATTGATTTGTGCCTTAATAATTAGTTTCTATTTTGTTATTTTGTGTTCTTTGTACTTCTGTATTTTGTTTTCATTGTTTTGTCTCACCAGCCCTGTGTGGCACCTTGTTGCATGCTTTAACTTGTTTTTGTGTGTTTTGGTTAGGTGCTGTGGTCCAAGGTGGCAGTTTAGTCCCTGGTGGTGGTCCCCTTCACGAGTGTCCAGTGTGTCCAGTGTGTGTGTGAGTGCCGTTTCACAGGTGTTTTAATTTACAGACCTCCCCACTTTTGGTTTGGCCCTGCCGCCTGTAAACTACAGCCCTGCCCTTTAATCTCTGCTATTGCAGGGTGCTAATTTTAAGTGTTATTATTATCAACTGGTGTGGGCGTGCGTGTGTGTGTGTGAACTTTTGATTATTTTTGCTTATTTACTGATATGTTAAATAAAGTGTGCTCTTTAATTTGAAAACCGTCTCTTGCCCCTGTGGTATATCGAACCTGCGTGAACTAAAAGTAATCTTAGAATTTCCTGGGAATTTGAGGAGTGTAAGGAGAATCTGTCAGAGAATTTGACCTCTGTTCAAAACATGCCATACAAAAAAGTAGTATCAGCAAAGTAGTAGTCTTCTGAGTCCAAGTCAAGTCTGAAGTCTCTGTCTGTAGCGACTTAAGTGTGACTTGAGTTCAAGTCACAGACTTGAGTGCCGATCTCTGGTACTTCCAAGTAAAGTGACTGGACTCATTAATTACTAATTATTTAATCATTAGTTATACTTTTTGTGTGCCCTCAAGTAATACATTATACTGAGAAGTTTCTCAATAGACTATTGATTACTAATTACTTAATAATTTGTTACTCTTTTCATGTACCTTCATGGAAAGTGAAAAATAATACTAGTAGTTCCCAGTTACGAATTACTTATTAAGTAATGCTGTAAGTTTATGCATTTTAGTAATAATGCATTTTATTTCAAGGCGCCATTCAAAGCACTCAAGGACACCGCACATAAGAACAACAGTACAACAAAAAGGAGACAATTTAGTGCAAATGAGGAAATAAATAAGAAGAAGATGCAATTACATAGTGCCAGGAGCTCGGCACAGAATTCATACTCCGTAGTCCTCACCATACAGGAAGTCAGCCAGCAGGGTTGAGCTTCCGGGATGAGAATAATGCAATAAATAGGTGCAATAGAGTGGAATAAAGAATAGAGTGTGTTTATATGATTAGTCTAATACAGAGTAAGCTGCAGGGCTGAAGTGATGTGTTCAGCAAAGGGAGTTCTGGTGATGATACGAGCAGCTGCGTTCTGAACCATGATGTAATCAGGCTGTTTACGAGAATAGCAGTGCAGGCTGGTGTGAGTGAAGGACGGAGGCGGTTGATGTTGCGTAGATGCTGCCGTCCAGGATGACACCCAGGCTCCTTACCTGGGACGATTGTAGGACAGTGGAGTTGTCGATGGACATGGAGAAGGGGTTGTGCTTTGCCAGGGGGGATCTGGTGCCAACGAGGAGGACCTCGGTTTTGTCACTGTTCAGTTTAAAGAAGATGAGTGAGAACCAGGATTTAATCTCCAGTAGGCAGCTGGATAGAACTGTGGCTGGTAGAGTTGTAGTAGGCTTTGTAGAGATATAAAGCTGGGTATCATCAGCAAAGCATTGAAATTGAATATGAAATTTCCTGAGAATGTGTCCAAGGGGCAGAAGGGAAATAGTGAACAGGAGGGGGCCAAGGACAGAGCCCTTGGGAACACAGCTGGAGACTGGAGAAGAGGAAGATCTTAGGTTCTTGAGTTGGACAAATTGTGTGCGACCAGTGAGATGCCAGAGGGATGTCAGTGATTCCAATGGAGGCCAGTCTGTCCAGGAGGATGTCACGAGAGACAGTGTCGAAGTAAGTAAGTAAGTAATCTTTATTTATATAGCACTTTTCACAGATAGAAATCACAGAGTGCTTCACAAATAAAATACAACAAATAAAAGCAATGGCAAATAAAACATAAAACAGAGAGGAGAACAATAAAAAAGCAACAAACAAACAGCAACAAGAGAGGAATCCTTCAGCTCTAAAACCCTTGTTCAAACTATACGCCCGCTCAGATAAAATCGTCTTTAGGTGCTTTTTAAAAGAATCGACTGAGTTCAAGCAACATTACAGAGAGAGGCAAGTCATTCCATAGCCTAGGTGCAACCGCTTGAAAAGATCGGTCCCCTCTAGTCTTAAAATGAGTGTGAGGGACCACTAGCAGCATTTGGCCTGATGACCTGAGACTACGGGAGGGAGTGTGGAGTTGGATCAGGTCAGAGATGTAATGGGGGGCTTGTCCATGCAGGGCTCTAAAAGTAGGGACTAAAATTTTAAAATGAATTCTAAAATGAACTGGCAACCAGTGGAGCGAGGCTAAAACCGGGGTGATATGTGCCCTTATACTTGTGTGAGTTAAAAGTCTTACAACAGCATTATGAACGGTTTGGAGACGTTCCAGCACTTTCCTATTAAAACATGAGAAAAGGCTGTTACAATAGTCCAGGCGAGATGAAATAAAAGCATGCATAATCATCTCCAGTTCAGACCTAGATACAGTTGTTCTTATTTTTGAGATGTTCCGCAGTTAGAAGAAACAGTTTCTGATCAGTTTTTTGGAGTGATGCTCCAAAGACATTGCTGGATCAAACACAACTCCCAGATTCCTAAGGTTCTGTTTGACTGATGAACCTAGGGCACCAATGTGCTGCTTTATAAAAGGAACACTGCCTTCAGGGGCAATAATTAAAGTTTCAGTCTTTTCCGAATTTAACTGCAAATAGTTATCATTTAACCGCTCCTTAATACAGCTGAGACAAGTTAATAAGGAGGTCAATTTGTCAAATTCAGACATTTTAAAGGAGCAGTACAGCTGGATGTCATCAGCGTACAGATGGTAAGACACATTGCTGAACTGTCTAATTAATTGTCCAAGTGGGAGCATGTATATTAGAAAAAGTATAGGGCCAAAGACTGAACCCAGAGGGACTCCACATAACAATTCAGTAGTGTCTGACATGACTTGGTTTGCATAAACACTGAAGCTTCTGCCAGAGAGGTAGGAAGTAAACCATTTTAGCACGGCACCAGACAAGCCAACCAGGTTATGCAGTCTGTTTATCAAAATATTATGATCAACACTATCAAACGCAGCCGAAAGGTCTAATAGTACCAGGACTGTGCATTCACCTGAGTCTGCTGCCATCAAAATGTCATTTGATACTTTAAGAAGTGCTGTTTCTGTCAAGTGGTTTTTACGGAAGCCAGACTGAAATTGATCATAGAGGTCATTTTTATCTAAAAAAGTTGTTCAGCCACAATTTTTTCTAAGATTTTTGACAGAGATGGTAAGGCTGCGCTGAGGTTGAAGAGAACCAGGATGGAGAGTAAACCCCGAGTCAGATGCCATCAAGGGGTCATTTGTAATTTTCACAAGGCCTGTCTCAGTGCTATGAAGGGGACGAACTGAAATTGCTCAAAGAGGTTGTAGTGAGACAGATGGGTGTGTAGTTGAGCTGCAACAGTTCTTTCGAGTATTTTGGAGACAAATGGCAAGTCTGAGATGGGACCAAAGTTGTTCAAATCATTCGGATCTGCACTGGGGTTCTTGATAGTTGAAGTAATTGCAGCAGTCTTTAGTGATGATAGAACAACACCAGAAGTCAGTGAGGAATGAATGATGTCAGTTATAAGAGAGGACAAGACAGGCAGGCAGCTCTTTACCAGGTAGGTAGGCAGGAGGTCTAGCTGGCAGGTGGATGATTTGTATTTAAGGATGAGTCTGGTTATTTCGGAGACAGTTGACAGTTTGAAGCTGGCAAGTGGAGAGCTAATGGAACATGTGGGCAGAGAGTGCAGAGAGGCTGTGGAGTTATTTGAAGTAATCAATTTCTGGTGGATGTTTTCAATTTTGGCATTGAAGAAGGTCATGAAGTTATCGCACTGTGCAACTGTGAGAAGGTAAGGTGCTAGAGCATCAGGTGGTTTCAGGATGTTGTTGATGGTTGAGAATAGGGCTCTAGTGTTCCAATCCGCTGTCCTGATTAAGGTTAAGTAGTATGTGGCTTTGGCTAAAGAAATACTGTAGCATCCTTGTATTGGAGTATGTGATTATGATACATTTCTTTGTGCACTGCTAGGCCAGTTTTGACAAAAAGGCGTTCCAAGTGATGGCCTTTGGTTTTGAGCTAACATAGCGCTGGTGTAAACCAAGGAGCAGAGTGGGCAAAGGAAACAGACCTCGTTTTCAAAGGTGCAGGAGTATTTAGTAGTCAATGAAGTCCAAGATTGTAGCAGGATACCAGTTCATCTGTGGTAGATAAGTTGTCTCTGCTGGGAAAGTCATCAATTACATCAGAGAGGGCTGACAAGTCAATATCATTGATGTTTTCGAAAAGTGATAGAGCGAGGCATGCTAGTCCTGGATAATCTTAGCATGACATTAAAGGATATTAGCTTGTGGTCTGAGATGGGCAAATCTGAGGCACAACAGTTTAGGGGGGTTACACCAGAGCAGCAGATTGGGTCAAGAATGTGTCCTTTGGAGTGTGTTGGAAAGTCAATATGTTGCTGTAATCTGAAGCTGTCAAGGCATGAGGTAAAGTCCTTTGTAAAAACATTGTTGATGCTATCCCAGTGGATTAAAATCACCTAGCAATATTAAGTTTGGGGACACAGAACATAGGGTTGTTAGGAAGGCAGAGAATTCCTGTAGGAAGGCTTTATTCGGCTTGGTTGGTCGATAGATAGTGGCCAGAATAGTAGGAGTTGGGCCCCTGATTTGTAGCGCAATGGACTCAAATGAGGGGTATACAGACAGTATAATGGAGGACACTTTCCATATTTGATCGTTTAATATCGCCAGGCCACCTCTTCTGCCAGAGGTACGGGGTTGTGATGAGTAGACAGATCCAGAAGGAATAGTTTGATTAAGGTGTAAAAAGTCATCAAGCTGCTGCCATGTCTCAGTCAAGCAATATAAATCAAACTTACGGTCATTCAGTAGATCAAAGAGCAGAGGTCCCTTGTTGGTCAGTGAGCGGATGTTAAATAACCCAAAGGTTAGATTGCTGGTGTGAGGTTTGGTGTTAGCTAATCCGGTTGGATTAACAGCACACTGTGATCAATAGTTCGACTACACCTGTGCAGGTGTATTAATTTGCGATGTGAGATAACAACGGGCATTGAAATCCAGTTAATCACAGCAGTGGAAGTAGCTTTATGAAAGCTAGTAGGAGACAGTGGGCCATGGTAGGGGCGTTGAGCCATGGAGAGTGTCAGTACTTGGTTGGCTCCCAGGGGGAGCTTGTGAGAGACACAGTACTGTGTGCTGCAAGAGTAGGTGGAGAGAAAGAAGGCTCCAGGTGAGGGGCTCTGTGTCCGAGCAGGGGAGTACCTTGGCCATGTAGTAGCTACGTCCCTCAGGACGGAATCAGTTGCTGGCTTGGTGTGAGGAAGAGCACCAGAGCACCGCATTACAGCATCCCTCAGGATCTGGTGCCGCGAGGAGGAGGTTTTGGAATGGGATGGGAGCCACTGGTTCGGGCCCGGGCGAGGAAGGTCATCTGGTTCTGACGGTGTCACCACTGGGCAAGGAGGAGCAGCAGGCTTCGTCATCAGGTGAAGTTGATTAGCAGGCATCGTCGTCAGGTGAAGTGGAGCTGAGGAGCTGCGGGCGTCGTTGTCAGGTGAAGTGGAGCTGTGGAGCTGTGGAGCTGTGGAGCTGCGGGTGTCGTCGTCAGGTGAAGTGGAGCTGCGGGCGTCATTGTCAGGCGAAGGGAAGCTGCAGGCGTCGTTGTCAGGCCAAGGGAAGCTGCGGGCACCGTCGTCAGGCCAAATGAAGCTGCGGGCGTCGTCGTCAGACGAAGAGGGGCAGCAGGCTTCATCAACAGGCAAGGAGGAGCTGAAGGGGGGTCATCTGGATGAGCCAGGCTGTCAGCCGACAGGGATGCAAAGCGGTGTGAGAGGTTCAGGCCGGGCAGAAAGGCAGACCCATCAGGGTCCCTCTTTCAACCGCAGACCAAGACCTCCGTCCAAGGCAGCTGCTTGGGTGTTGAGCAGGAGGTTGTGGGCCAGTAGCTGGGTCCCAAACAGCCGTGTCCCGGAGGATTGCACACAGTACAATTACATGCACAGCTTAGTCAGATTACAGCCATAGTTCAACTATGCTACTCAATCAGACAACTGCAATTGTCAGAGTATACATGCTGGTGAGAAAATCGGATTATTGGCAGAAGCATGTCATACCCTGGTGCGATAGGTGGCGATGTACCCATTTCAACTAGTGGTAACAGAGCCACCTCCAGCTGACCTCTTTACGTCACCAGCAACAACAAACTGCCTCAGCATTCAAGAAAGATGGCGTACGAAGAGCGAGACGAAGCTACATCTTTGTACATTTTGTATATGGTGTACATGATAATTACACAAACTAGATGCACAATGGCGCTCTTGCTTTCGGTGATTTCGGAGGAAAGACGCCGCCATCGCCATCCTTCTACTTCCGGCTCATGGCCCTGGGAAAGAAATCTCGCGCCTGCGCAGAGCGCAAAATCTGATCCGATCTGATAAAACGTATACATGCAGGAGTAATGCGACTATCAATCAAATAATCTAGGTGTTTTAATCCGAAATCCGATCCTATCCGATTTCGGTCAGACTAAGGTGTATACATGCATCTTAAAATCCGATCATAGTCGGACTACCCCAGTAATTCGGTTTTCTTGAGTGTCATGTAAACACACTGACTGAGGGAAGCGATCTCTTTGGATTGTACACATGCTAGATCCATGAATTTGGATAGCAGTGACTCTTTCTACTGGAGAGCTGTCAGATGTCATCCTTGAGGTCAGAGACCTTTTGTTTGTTTGCTGTAGGAGTGCACAATCCACACCGGGCAAGGTTAGCAATGTTGTTGTGGTTAGCTTAGCTGTGACACTAACAAGCAGTAGCTCGGATCGTTTTTCCAATGTGCTAAGAGACGTTTTACAGTAGTCTTATATAAGGCTGCTCTATTATGTGAATGGCAATCATAGCATGACAAACTTCAGGGTGACTATGTGAGACCAGTAGGGGGGTGCTGTTTTCATTTTATCTTAACAGGGTTTGGCACAATTGAGTGCTGCCCCAGAGTACGCCCCTCATCTTCACTGTTTTTACTGAGTAGAAGACGAAAGAAACCCCTTGATTTTGTTTACTTTACTTGATTTAATTTTATCTGCACGCAGCATTGTGTGCACGTGTGATTCCGCGATAATAAAATTATAGCAGTTGTCCACTCACCATCCCCATAGCTGCAGTTCAGCCACTTTAACAGCCAGCTTCAATACAGTTGTCCATCTCCCACTTCTTCCATCCCATCTTTGGGCCGTTTCCTTTTTTCTTTGCAAAGTAACTCTCCGAAGACGTTTGTTTTCCACTAATCTCAGCTAGCTTGACTTTTAAGGGTATACCGGTCCGTGACTGAAATAGGTACGTGTCATGCGCGCCAAGAGGAAGAGACAGATGTTGTTAAAAGAGAATCCGTTTTTCAAAATAAAACAACTTTCCGAGTATGATCGTCAATGTAACGGAAATAAAATAATGTATTTATTCTTTCTCTGCGGCCTGGTACCAAACGACCCACGGACGGGTACCGGTCCGCGGCCCGGTGGTTTGGGACCAATGCTCTAAATAATTATAGACCTGTGTCCAACCTTCCCTGCTTCTCTAAAGTCTTGGAAAGAGCTGTGTCCCAGCAACTTCCAGGCTCCCTACTTAATATTAATCTCGTGGAACCTTTTCAATCAGCTTTCAGAGCCTGTCATCCCACCAAAACTGCACTTACTAAAGTGGTATATGACATTCTACTTACTTTGGACTCAAACTAATGTTTTACCTATCAGAAAGAACACAATGTATTTCTTATAATAATACTACTTCAATATTTACTTATGTGAAGTAGGGAGTTCCCCAGGGCTCTGTCCTTGGCCCTTTGCTCTTCTCTTTCTATATTTCAACTCTTGGCCAAATTATTCAGAGTTATGGAATACATTTCAACTGCCACGCGGATGATACTTGTTGTGGAAATTCAGCGCGTGTAACCATTAAGGAGAGATCAAGACAACTTGGGAGACGCTGATGACTTGCGATGAAATACTTTATATAACTTCATCAAGGAGGATCAACATCGTAACAATACAACTGTGTGACCAGTGTAATGCCAAGTCAATTCCTCCAGAACCTCTCCAATGTTCAGGTGTTATCCCATCAGATGAGATGGCACCTTTCCCATACATGGTTATCTGTTTGTCACCCCAAATAAAGAAAAAGCAACTGTAGAGCTTCTCACCTCTGACTTAGTGAGACATTGAGAACAAATGTGTAGCAGACACCAAATATGCTACTGCAGATACGTTGAAGGCCGTCCTATGAGTTTACAAAACAACAGTCTGGTTTGTCAGAGATCCTATTGTAACCATATATCTGCTGCTGCTTCAAGTAGCTAAATGTGCACAGACCATGAATGATATATACTCACAGAACAAGAGGTCACTGTGCCATCCATACATTATCAGGACTGGTCTCCTAGTAAAGAAATGGATGTCAGAAACTTCCTGCTCCTGTATTTGGATAAAACTCAGATGCTGGTCATTGGCACCGCTTGGAAGAGACACCACTTTGATCAGATTTTCAGCTCTTCCTCTTCTTTGTTCACTCAGACTCCCTTAAGTTAGGCTATGTGCCCCTGGAACTTACTAGTGGCACAAGAGACAGGTCTGGAGGTTTAGGTGTGAAGGTAGCAGATACCTTGGCAGATGTAGCTGCGAAATGGAGACAGTAGCTGGAAATAGAGGTTGCCAACCAGTCTATGTGAGGGTTGTGTAGGTTGTGTAGTCAGCCAGGGGAGACCTAGTATGACTGGTGAAATGGGGTATAATTAACAGCTGGAGGACCTCCAATTTCCAGAATTTGGTTAATGTGATGGGTAATGTGCAAAGAGTTACAAGCCCCTTTCTCACTGCCCTTTGAGTGTGGTGATCCTGTGCCAATTCTCAGCATCCACTGCTGTGTGAAAGTTTCAGATGCAGTGAGGGGTGAAATTTCACTGCGGCTCTGATGCATATTAATAGTAGTAGTAGTAGTAGTAGTAGTAGTAATAGTATCAGAGGCGCAGCAGAGGCAAACCAGCATCTGTGTGAAGGGATAAGCCGGCGGCCCGGAGCAGTGCATGTCGATCTGATGGTGCTCACAGTCTGATAGCTAAACTCATCAAATAAAAGAGAAATGGCTGTCAAGCAACGTTACAGGACCAAACAACAGTATTGTGGTAACTGCTAGTGTCTTTGGCAATTTACATTAGGAAAAAAGTACTGCACTTAGACGTGCATAGTGGGTCAGGATCTCAATCACAACACATTACAACTGCATCCATATACTTATAAACAGTCAGCTGCTACATTTTTAGCGTAAAAGGTAGACACCAGGCGGAAACACTTTGAAATGTATGATTGACACACTGGTGCGCATTTACACTGGAGCTGCTTGGTTCTGTGTGAACAAACAAAAGCGGAGAATTGGCGAACCTCTGCTGCCGAGATTTCTGTTTCTGCGGGATGAGTTCACAACAGGTAGATTACTCATAGCAGATGGGGATGGTGTAGCAGAAGGGGACGCAGGTGGTTGGAAGGTAAGCTGGTTGAGTTAGTGGCAGAGCTGAGTGACGTTGGCACATAAAGCTTGGAAAGACTCCATCACCTTCCGGAGCATGTGTTCATGCTTGACAACGAGGATTCATTGTGCGTTGAGTGCCAGGTGGAAGGGTACTGGATCCGCTGGGTCCATTCTTGGCCAGTTACAATATGTAGGTATAGATACCCAGAAGATACCCGGAGGGGGACACCAAGGCTGTGAGTAGAGTAGTAAGGGAATGTATTGATGCTAAACAGGTAGATGGCAGGTATGAGTAGTGATGGCTGGAGAATCTGCTAGAGAGGGGGAGGAGGAGGAGGAGGAGAGGTAGCTCATGATGATGCTGGTGGATAGCGTGGAGAGTGGAGCTCAAGGGATCTCAGGGCAAGGCTGTTAACTACAAAAGGTGCTGAAGGCTGGGTAACTGGAAACGGAGCTTCTGGTAGATGAAATGAGGTAGATAAAAGTTAGATCGCTTTGTAAAATTCACAGAGAAAAACACTGAAAAACTCCTAAAAAGACTAGCGCTAGCAGGGGCCATGTACCACGCAGTTCTGATGAAATCA
This sequence comes from Sparus aurata, assembly GCF_900880675.1. Lineage (NCBI taxonomy): Eukaryota > Metazoa > Chordata > Actinopteri > Spariformes > Sparidae > Sparus > Sparus aurata. The sequence goes on from NC_044194.1 coordinate 35,636,660, forward strand.
TCAGGCAGCAGGTATAGGGTGAAGATCAGGGCTTATCGGCAGGTGCTGATTGCCAATCTGCTGCAGGCGTGTGTCAGTAGCCCTTTTTAGATAGATAAAGGTGGCACATTTGCTCCAAGGTAAGGACGGCAATGTGCCGCCCTGTCTTTCTAAAACGGAGGCATGATATTCCTCCTTTTCCAAAAGCCGCCTCTAGGTAGGCGTAAACATGTGACATGATGTGAAGCTCAAAGTTGGGCTGTGAACCGTGACAACGAATTTGACTTCTAAACAAGAGCTTTACATTGCACCCCATTGGAGTTTAGAACTGGTTTCTTAGCAGGGGGCTTTTAATTTGAAAGTAGCGACCATTCCTAGCTTGCTGCTACAACAACAAGCTAACACAACCAAACAGCTACAGAGACCGAGGAGGAGACGCTACCATCTCCTGGATCTCAGCGGCTGTACAGTTGCTTATCTTAATGTCTGCGGATGAAGTGATGGACTGACTGCTGTGATCAGCTGTTTCTTGGTTTTAAAACTCCCCGGCTGTGGGTCACACAACAGTGCAGGTCAATTGACACCTCCGCCCACCTCACGCAGAAGCCGGCACATTGCCGCCTCGTTTTTAGATAGCAGGCGAGGCGGAAATAAGTGTACCCTCCGAGGCAGAAAACCGGCGGACCTAAACAGACCCCCAATTTGCCGGCCTCTGTCTAAAACCGCGGACCGAGCCGCCAAAAGGACGGGGAAATTGGTGGCTTGGTGCCCTGTCTAAAAACGGCTAGTAGTTCCTGTGAGGGGAAACCCTGCCCAGCCTCTCAGTGCTCCTCTGAAATTACAACAAGCTCAGAAACAAAAACAACACAGCACATATCCAACACAGAAAATGACTGACTGGGACAAAAACAACGCTGTTAACACAGGCAGCTTTTCAATCCTCATTTACATGGGAGGGAGTCATGCTGTGCAGGGATGAGGTGAATTCTGAACAAATTAGTCAGCTGTCTTGACATTGGTATGGAGTTCGTTCCACCACTAGGGTGCCAAAACAGAGAAGAGTCACGACTTCGCTGAGCAGGCTTTGTTTGCTCTCAGTGATGGCGGTACCAGCCGGCCAGCTGATGCAGTGGGGCGTGTGGTCTGACCAGTGTTTGAAGCTAAATAGGTGCAATTCTGTTGGCGGCCTTGAAGGCTAGCACCATCATCTTGAAGTGGATGCGGGCCACAACAGGAAGCCAGTAGAGGTAACGGAGGAGGGGGGTCACATGGGAGAATTTGGGTAGATAAATGTTCTGGATATGCTGCCAGAGGCTGGGAGTCTAGCCAAAAGGTAGTTACAGTAGTCCAAGCCGGAGATGGACCAGGAGTTGTGTTGCGTCCTTTGTGAGGAAAGGCCGAATCCTGCCAATGTTGTAGCGGGCAAATCTGCAGGATCAAGCCACAGCAGTGATGTTGAAGGGGCAGAACAGTTCATCATCGAGGATTACGCCCAGGTTCCTTGCCGTCGATGAAGGCCATGCCGTGACATCCTTGACAGTGTGTGACAGGTCCATGCCAGGGCAGTCTTTCCCCGGGATGAAGAGTTTATTTTTACTAAGGTTGAGTTTGAGGTGATGCCAAGCTGTCTATGTGGAGATGTCTGCCAAACATTCTGAGATGCGCGTCGCAACGTAGGTGTTGGAGGAGGATGGGGGAAAATAGAGGAACAGTTGGGTGACGTCAGCATAACGGTGGTAAGAGAAAGCATGTGTTGTGATTGCAGAGCCTGGTAATCTAGTGTATAGTGAAAACAGAAGCAGTCCTAATACTGAGCCTTGAGGGACAGGAGTTTCCAGAAAGCAGGGCTTGGTCAAGGAGCCGTTCCATGTGACCTGAAAAGTGCGATTTGTCAGGTATAATATGAACCAGGTTAGAGCAGAATCAGCAATGCCAAATTCAGCCAGAGTGGAGAGGAGGATTTGGTGGTTGACTGTATCAAACGCAGAAGATAAGTCGAGGAGAATGAGGACTGATGAGTGGGATGAGGCTCTGGCAGCACAGAGCCACTCAGTCACCATGAGGAGGGCTGTCTCAGTGGAGTGAGCAGTGCTGAAGCCTGACTGATTAGGGTCTACGAGTACAGTTGGTTGTAGACTGTGCGTTCCAGTGTTTTAAAAAGGAATGAGAGAGATATGGGTCTGCAGAAGTTAGAGCTAAACTTCCACGAAATTCAACTTGCGCTAAAGCAATAACTAGTGCTATAGGGGTACTTGTAACATCAGTTATGCAACCTTATTCTGTGGTGGAAAGCCATAGATTTAAATATTTAATTAGCGTACTGGAACCACGCTACGAAGCAGGGAGCATCTTACCACAAAGGTGTTGCCCTCCATGTATAATAATGGTAAGGAAAAGTCATTGGAAGTGTGAGCATGGCAGATTTAGTGGACTTAAAGACAGATTTCTGGTCCTCTGGAGCAACTCAGACCAACTTCTCCTCTTTTGTTTACAGTTAGTTTCCAATTGACTGGTAAATACAAGTTATTGTTACATTTATAGTGTAAATGAATGATCAAGATTTGAATAATTTAAACATTAATTAATAATAAAAATTTGAATAATAATTATCAAAAATGACAAAAAATTATCCAAATCATGACACCCCTAGTAGTCAGTGATTAATAAATCGTAAATAGTTTGTGCCCCTCAGCTGTTGGTTCACAGTTAATCAGGAAAAAAGGGGTCAGTATGTAGATTCACAGATGGTTATGAACTAATCATTACCTAATGTTTAATCAATACAGTATCTCCCAGTGTGTTCTCTAGTAAGTCCGCATTATTTACTACAGAGTCTTTGAGTCAAAGTTATTTGTAAACATTGCCTTATTTCCTGTCTTTGCATGGAACATAATGGAAACAAATGCATGACAAAAGAAACAAGCAAACAATTTATTCAAATCAAGATTTATTGCAAGAGTAAAAAACATCCTACTTGCCATGGTAGCAATTGTTTGATTTATTGAACTCCCATTTAGCAAGTTTCAGATTAGAAAAAGATTAGAACTCAACAAGCAAAGAAACAATACAGCAAGTAAATAACCATTAATTAACTTTATCGTCAAGTGCACTTAATAATAATAATAATAATGATAATAATAATAATAATAATGATAATAATAATAATAATAATATATTTAATTTGTAAAGCACCTTACATTTAAACAAATCTCAAAGTGCTACAGGAAAAGCAACAATAAAAGAGAAAACATTAGTAAAAAAAACCCTAAAAGTCAAAAGCAACTTAGAGGTCATAGGATCTGCTAAAAAGTAAAGTTTTAAGTCCTTTTTTAAAACATTCAACAGTCTGTGGTGCTCTCAGGTAGTCAGGGAGGCTGTTCCATAGACGAAGGGCAGCAGAACAGAATGCCCGGTCCCCTAAGGTGTGAAACTTAGTCCTGTGGGGATGGAGACGGAGAGAGTTTGTGGAGAGGAGGGATCGAGATGAGGTTTGTGGGGTTAGCAGTTCTTTAAGATAAGAGGGGGCGTTGCCATGGACGCACTGGTGAGTGAGGAGGGAGACCTTGTAGTCAATCCTGGCGGAGATGGGTAGCCAGTGAAGTGAATGGACGATGGGTGTGATGTAGGGCTTTGACTCCGAACTTCGTTATTCAAATATAATTCGAATATTTACAAAAATAAAGATATTCGAACAAATATTAGGCAGCCCTTAATATTAAAACCTGTTATGGGCATTATTTATTGTAAATGTGTTTGCTTGTAAATGTTGTTTTCAATTCAGATTCCGAGGCTTTTTCACGCCTGGTGAAGTTGTGAATCGCGAGCTCATTAGCAAGGCTATTATTGGTCATCTGGGCACCTGTAGGTGACGTTAGCATCCTGGTTAGCGCCTGTTTTTTATACCAGAACAATGGCCGCGCCAACGCCTACAATTGCGCCTGAGGAGTTAGAAATGTACACTCCAGATAATCTAAAAAACAATGTGTGGCACTACTTTGGGTTCCGTAAGGAACTGGGGAAAATCACGAGTAAGGACAAAGTGATATGTAAAATATGTAGGACAAAACTTGCATATCTCGCGACGACCAGCAACTTGAGAGCCCACCTGTCAACTATACATCCCGGCAAGCTGGAAGAGGAGGAGGGGGAGGGATTGGGGGCGAGGCAGGCCAGAATCGACTCCATGCTATCTCCTTCACGAAGCCACCCCCATGCCCGTCAAAATAGAGCGACAGATTTGCTGACACAGTTCGTTTGCAAAGATATGAGGCCCGTTAATGTGATAAATGGGAGCGGGTTTCAAGCTTTCGTCCACGAACTAGAGCCAAGGTTCAAGATCCCCTGCTACAGGACCATGAACGAAGCTTTACAACACAACAAAAGGTGGCATAAGGGAAATATTGCGTGGAGAAAAACTCACATTGACCACTGATGGGTGGAGTTCTTTGGCTACCAAGTCCTATGTTATGGTCACAGCCCATTTCATAGACGAGGACTGGGAGATGAGAAATGTCGTCCTGGACACGTCTGAGCTTCAAACTGCTCACACAGCAGCGAATGTCTCCACATGCATCGATAGTATTCTACGACAGTACCACGTTGAGCGGGAGTCTGTGCTCACCATTACAACAGACAATGCGACCAACTATGTCAATGCTGTAGAGAGGTACTTGGGGATCACGGATATCCCGTGCATGGCTCACACAATTAACTTGGCAGCGAGAAAAGGGCTTGCAGAGCATTCCGTTGCAACAACAGTCAGTTGCCTGAAGGCTGCCGCTCAGCATTTCAAGCACTCCCCTACATACAGCTACCTCCTTGAGTCCAAGCAGAAACCCCTTGGTCTCAAACCAGTCCAGCTCATCAACGACTGCCCCACCCGCTTCAACAGTACATAGGACATGATCTGTTGGGCAGCTGATCAACAAGCTGCTGTTGCAGCGGTGATAATGGAGATAAACTCAGCCGTCTGGACAGTGTTGCCAGATTGGTCGGTTTTCCGCCCAATTGGCCTACTTTTGTTGACGCCAGGCGGGAAAAAAATACATTGGGCGGGTGAATAAAATTTGGGCTGCTTTTGTCCACATTTGGCAAGTTTTTAATATTGTGAAAACAGCACTCTGAACTGCAGGACCCCATGAGGAGCGCCACAACCCCCATCCCCCCCCCACGATATGGCCACAACAAAGATGCATTCTTCCTACTGAACACAGCCAGCTACCTCGACTCCCGTTTTCACCGACTGGTTCATTTGGAACAAGAGTCGCGGCAGGAAGTGCGAGATAAGGTTAAGAGGGAGCTTGCTGAGCTCAGCGAGGAGACAGGCGGAGAGGAAGGCCAAGAGGAGAACGACACGACTACGGAGCCACAGCAGCGCAAGGAAAAGAATGCTCTTAGTGCTATGGGGGACCTTTTTGGCGATGTGTACTGCCAAAACTCGGCAGGAGGTAATAATGATGATATTATTATCAATAACGAATAATACAAAAACGTTTGAATTATCGAGTGCCATTCATAACAACTCAAACTCGCTATATAGCCCTACATTGGAAATTTAAAAAAGTGCATCATAAAACGTAGCCTAAACAACACATTAACAAAAAATAATTTATTGTTTAACAGTCAGACAGAATGAAGATGTGCTCCAAAGAGAAATGATGGCCTACGACAGTGAGCTCCCACCCCCGTCTGACAGCAACCCGCTGTCCTGGTGGAAGGAGAGAAGCCTCAAGTTCCCCCATCTCGCCAAGCTGGCACGCAGCTACCTGGCAATATGCGGGACATAGTCACAAAGCAACACTCTTCTCTTGAGCCAAAAAATGTGAATCATCTTGTCTTTTTGGCGAACAACCTAAAAAAGTCTGCAGCCAGATAAACTGCAGCCAGCCAGATTGCCCATAATGGCGAATTCTAATTTAGCCAAGGCTAGGCCTACATGTTCGATTGTTGGGGATATAGCCCTGCATCTCGAAGTGTTCTTTTCTACATGATTGATGGGGATTGGGGAGGGGAATACATCCCGAGTGTTCGATTTACATCTCAAAGTGCCTTGTTCTTGGTAATTGCTGTCAGATCGCTAATCGCTGGTAGGATGCGCACGTTTGATGTGAGCCCCAAAGGTGAGGTGAGGGTCAAATATGACACTAAGGTTAGTGATGGATGTGGAGAGGGGAATGACCTGCCCGAAAAACGTAATGCTGGTTATGGAGGATGACTGGATCTGGTGAGGGGTGCCAACAAGTATGACTTCTGTTTTGGAGCTGTTTAACTGCAGGAAGTTGTGCTTCATCCACGGCTTTATCTTCTACAGACAGGTGGTGATAGTGGATAGTGGTGATGGTGGAGGCAAAGTTGCAGAGGGGCGTGTGTCCATTTTCATGTACAGTTGTGTGTCATCTGCATAACAGTGAAATGAGACTCCAAAGTGACTGATGATCTGGCCAAGTGGGAGCATGCAGAGTGTGAAGAGGGTGGGGCCAGGGACTGACCCTTGAGGGACCCCACAGGTGACAGTGTGTGTCCCTGATCTCGCACCTCCAATGGAGACATACTCTGTCTTGTCAGTAAGATACAAGTGGAACCAGTAGAGAGAAGTGTCAGTGAGTCTGATGGTGTGATGTAGCCGGTTGAGAAGTATAGAGTGGTCGACAGTGTCGAATGCTGCAGACAAGTCAAGGAGGATGAGGAGAGAGGGTGAGCCAGCATCGGCCGTCATCAGCAGGTTATTTATGACCCTCATCAGAGCTGTTTCAGTGCTCTGGGCGGAGCAGAAACCAGACTAAAACCTTTCGAAAAGGTTGTTGTGTTTCAGGTGATCCTGTAGGCGGGCAGAAGCTGCTTTTTCTAGTACCTTGGAGAGAAATGGAAGGTTGGAAATGGGCCTGTAGTTCGCAAGGATTTCAGGGTCCATGGAGGGTTTTTTAAGGATAGGTCTGATTATGGCAGTTTTTAGGGCAGGTGGAACATAGCCAGCTTGGATGGAGTGGCTTATCACTGTGGTGATCAGAGGACTTATGATAGAGATGTTTGTTTTCACCAGGGCTGTAGGAAAGGGGTCGAGGGCGCAAGTAGAGGGTTTCATCCTCCTGATGATGTCCTCAACCTCTTGCTGTGAGCCTTCAGGGAAGCAGTGACTTCACCATTATGCACTGATAACAGCACATCACAATTTATACATCACATGAATCGCCTAACAGTGTGCTGCAAGAGACTTAAGTTACAAACAGGAATGTCTGTCACTTTGATCATCCACCCCAGAGTTCAGATTTGGTAACACTGTTTACCTTTTTATGATCAGTAGAGAAACAAGGTGTTCCATCTGGCCAAACAAACATGGTTGGCTCCATGAACTTAAGGGGGGAGCGGCAAGGCAGTGTTGTAAATATTCAAATTGCTACAGCTTGTAGCCTACTGCTGCAAGGTGGATCCACTCTATAGGCACTCTGCATAAACTGCTCTGCAACATGTTGAACAGCGGTTTAGCGAATCACTGCAGCCTAGTATACACCCTAAACTTATTCACCGTGTGTGCAGTTGTATAATGACAATTTTGGGGCAGGGATGGAAAATAAAAGTGTTCAATTTAACCATCGCAAGTCCATCACAGAGTGGCATTTGGACAAACCAGGGCCATTTGGGGCCATTTCCTGTGACTTTAAAGGCAGGAACACACTGGCCCAACCGTTGGCCGTCTGAAGCGTTTGGGGAGACTCTGACGAGTTCGGGAACAAATCTGTTCGGTGTGTTCAACTGCGTTGGGAGCTTCTGGAGCTGCGCGGACGTTGTCTGCTCCGTTCAACATGCGAAGTCTGAGAAGGCTGGCTGTAGGAGGACTGGACGCCATCGGATACCCTAATTGGTTGTCTGTTCAATGACCATTCTGATTGGCGGTGTGCTAGCGAATCAGCACAGTGTGTGGGAGGGGCGGAACAAACCACTTTTTCCCTCTTGCAATGTCTTTGTATAATAACAAGCCCGATAGCAGACAATGCGACCATCAGCTCAGCCATAATGATCTTTCAAGTCATGCCAAGTATTGTATTTCACAAACGTCTTCTCAGGTCAAACGAATACAGAGCAAATACTGTGTGCGCTTTGTTTTTCTCTGATAATCTATGGTCTGCACTCCACAAGCGCAGAACGTATGCACAGCTGTGTAGTTGGCAGTTGCCGAGGTGGTCTGTTTCAAAGCAACTTTTTCCCGAATGGCTCAGATGAGAGGCAATGGAGTGGTTGGATAAAAGTAGTTGGCCGTTGGTTTGAGTCTGGGTGGTGTGTGGGGGCCTTAAGTTGAAGAATGAGAGTCTGAAGTTATGCTAATTGCTCTGTGAAGCTGTAATCATGTAGAGTGGGGCTTTGAACTAAATGCTGCTGTTATCATGTTTACAATAGCACATCTCCAGCAAGCTCATGACATTCAGTTGTTTTGATCTTTCTCCTCGACACACTTGCCTCTTCATTCCAGCCCTTTCCTCCTTTTTCCACCCTTTCCCTCAACTGGCCTTCCCTACCCATTCACTCATCGGCCCCACATAGCAGCTTAGCAGAATTTATACTGTCCATTTGTTCCCTGCCAGATTGACTAATTTGCTTATGCCCTTTTAATTAAACTCCATTGCAGGTGATCTTCAAGAAATCTCTGCCTAAGACGAAAGGGTCCTGCAATCCATTTGGGAAGAGATCATATGCTTCTTTATCTCTGGTTAGGCTTCTGCAAGAATTTTTCCATCCAGCACCTCCTCTTGTGTTTCACTAGCCCCTTTTAGATAGAAAAGGTGGCACATTTGCAGCAAGGTAAAGGCTGCAATGTGCCGCCTTGTCTTTCTAAAAGGGAGGTGTAATATTCCTTCTTTTCCAAAAAGCCGCCACTTGGCCGCCACTGGAGTAGGCGTAAATATGTGACGTGCATGAAGCACAAAGTTGGGCGTGAAGAGAAGTAGGACGCATTTCTCTTCAAAATAAGAGCTTTACATTGCACCCCATTGGAGTTTAGAACTGGGTTCTTGGGGGCTTTTAATTTAAAAGGAGCAACCGTTAGTAGCTTGCCGACACAGCAACAAGCGGACAACGAAGACAGCTACAGAGACCGAGGAGACGCTAGCCTCTCCCGGGTTTCAGCGGCTTTCCAGTTGCTCATCTTGACGTCTGTGGATGAAGTGATGAACTGACTGCTGTAAACAGCTGTTACCTGGTTTTAAAACTCCCTGGCTGTGGGTCGCACAATAGTGCATCGACACCTCCGCCCATCTCACGCAATTGCCAGCACATCGACGTCTTGGATTTACATAGCAGTGGAGGTGGCAATAAGTGTACCCTCCGAGGCGTCAAATTGGCAGACCAGAACAGACCCCCAACTTACCGCCTTCTGTCTAAATCCACGGACCTAGCCGCTAAAAGGACGGCCAGTTGGCAGCTTACTGCCCAGTATAAAAAGGGCTACTGGCAGCCGACCCCAGCTTCCTTCCCCAAAGTGGTATTCCAGAATTCCTGGTGCCCGTTGGCTCTTCCTCACTCAGTGCTCCCTTATGTCCTAGTTTCAGCCTTCCTACTTTCCTTCAGATCCTGGGTGGCCTATCTAGAGACTAAAAACAGTCTTGAGTTTGCTGTATTGTCTAATCGCACCACTCGGCGGCGGCGTGTCTGTTAAACGTGACGAAGGGGGGAAGGAGAGTGGCTTAGTATTTCATTCTTTCCGAAGTCAATGAAGATGAGTTGGTTATCTGGGAACAACCCTCCCATAACCTGGATTCCCTCACCACTCTCACTACCTTTGCCCTTACCATTTGACAGCCATCTTCAGGAGTGTGGCCCTGTCCTAGAGGTTTGCAATACCAGCCCAATTGTCTGCTGGCTTTTCCTCTGGCTCCTACTCTTGGAGCCCCTAGTGCCTTTCTGAGAGCCCTATCAACCTGTCCTTCAGAGACTGACCCAAGTCCAATGACCAGACCACTTCATGAATTATGAAATGGAGGCAGCTCTGCATGACATGCTATCTGTAATAACATCCTGCTTTTGGTCCAAACAGCTTCTCTGGTTCAAATATGCCCGCAACAATCTACCCAGTCCTATCACTGGTCTCCTCCACTTCCACACTATGATATTACTTGCCTGTTTTCAGAGTTTCTGCCAGTCTGATTCTGAGTCATTAGAGTTTGATATATTAGCATGGTAGTATTTGCTATTTAGAGCTATTTTTCTTTTACACTTTTACAATAATTAAAGCTGTTGCTGATGGGAGATTTATTGGTTTTGCAGTTACAGTATGTAAAGTTATAAAACGGACACAAGTCTAAATAAAAGTGTGGAAGTGTCCCATTCTTAATCTTTCCTGCTTATGGACTCTCAATGGGCAGTACATACTTCTGATGCCTCATGATTAAAGTTGTAGGATTTGAAAGAATTTTAGCAGTTTGAAGAGGTTAAAATATGCAGTAGTTCATTGTTATAAAAAATGTAAAAATCCCAAAACAAGAAATACAATCGTATTATTGATTTCCTGTTTCTTAATGGTGTGTAGGATTTTTAGGGTATTTATGTGGAACTGGTGGCAGAAATGCAATTTCAAGCAACATTGTGTGGTAACTTTTTTACCTTAAAGTAACAGCTTCAAAATGTATCTGATGGCACAGTGTCTTGTAATAGGGTAAATGGTGTCACAGCCACTTGGGCCCCCCTTACTTGTTCTGCAGTATGTAAGTTCAGTGAGAGGTTAGATCACAGCATTACATGCATGTTTACTTCAGGATACATGCTTCAAGACATGACATGGTTATGAAACAATGATTTTTGTTGGTAGTTAACACCTACATTACTTCTGACACATAGTGACAGACCTGGCATTTGTAGTTTAAAACAATTATTTCCACTCAGAAACTGTAACCCCCAATTTCCACTGGATACGTGTCCGCTGCGTTGCAGCTCCGATCCGGTTTTGCTCCGCCGTCCGCCGTCCGGCAATCCCCACCGGTTGCGGTTTGAGTCCGCCACGGCGCAGTATGGTGGACAGCTGGCTCACAAGGCAGAGGAGTTCCCGCAATAATCACATAATCACTCACGACCACGGTTATAGGTCTGTGTAATTAAAAAAAACAACATGAAGTGTTCCCGACCGAAGGATCAGCAGAAGAGCTTGTGTTTGTCTCTTTTGTGAGATTTGTGTGCTGGTGTCAACACGGAGTGTTTTATTTTGAAAGGTAACCAGATGCTGTTTGTTATTTTAGCGCTTGACTTCCTGTCTGCTCGGTGCTAAATTCAGCTGAATTGCTGCGTCGTGCTCCGGCATCCGCCAGATATGTCCTGCGTATCTGTGCCGGAGCTGGGACGGAGCAGACACACAGCGCAGCGGACCTGGTGGAGATTGACACATTGACTGAAGTGAAACGTATCTCCGCTGGCGTGACGGAGACGCAACGCAGCGGAGACGTATCTAGTGGAAATTGGCTGTAATTGCCAATTTCTACATAATGTTGCTTTAATATTCCTAATTATGTTTCATTCATCACCTGAAATTAAGAACAGCTGTATTTTTGTTACCTTAGAATGACCCCTTTGTGCCAACAGAGGAAGTGGGGACTATTCCATGTCCACTACTTACACCACAGTGTTTCTACAGTAGGCCAGAACAGACAAACTAAACACTGGCTTTGGAGGTGGCCTTTCATGTTTCTTTCGCTTTAATATTGCAACTGTAAGGTAAGTTAGGGGGGGGTATTTTGGTGGTTGCAACAAGCAACCTCACCGCTAGATAACACTAACTCCTACCTTATGGACCTATTGTCATTAACAGGAACAACAACAAGACAAATCTTCTCCCAGCCTCAAAAATTGCAATCCAAAGTAAATGGCATGTCTCCATGCTACTGCATTCCAGGGTATAATGAATGTGACGTGTTTCTCAGCTCTCCACACTCAAAGCTTTTTCTGAGGTCCCCTGTGATTTGAAAGATGGCCACTAGGTGGCACAAGTGAATTTGGCTTGTAAGAAGCCACCTCCAGCTCCCTTTCTGTGATCGTGTTGAAAGGCAGTATATTTGTGAAAACAAGTGTGTGACCCAGGGGTTGTAAGTTCAAATCCCTAGATGGAATGGTATTAACAAGTGGCTAGGGTTTATCTGATGTGCAGTTCAATGACTCGTTGCACATTTTGTTTTGAGTGGTATAGCGATGTTAGTATATGTGTTGTTTCAGTGAGAAGTTGTGGGTGTATACAAACCTTTAAACACACATAAAATTTCTGGAAACTAATAGTAAAACCTGTCATTCTTAAATAGGTACTATTTATACATTTCCCAACAAATGTAATGTGTCTTTGCAATATACAAATAAAGATATTCAAAAGCTTAACCAGTATCATGACAGGATCCAAGATGAAACAGTGGGAACACTCAACCCTTAAATGTCCCCTCAGCTGCTGGTAATAGTCTAGTGTTTCATGGATAAATCCATTCATATGTGTGTCCCCAAACCTTCCACATGCCTATATCGTGGTTTAAAACTGCTTTTGTTTATTGTACAGTAGATATCTTTTGTAAGGTGATGTCTTAAATCTGAGAAAAAGAACAAATGACACACTTGATACGTATGGAATTCACTGCATGATATTGAGTTAATTGTGGTGACAGACTGCTCAGGAAAAATCATCAATTGGACAAAGGTCAAATATTTTGAGAATTTCATGAGGACCTCGGAAGTTCCTTAGCCTCCCATTAGCAGACTAGCAGATGTAATGTAGAACATGTAAAAGTTTACAACATTGGTACAAACAAAAAAAGAAAATGCTCGAAAATGTATTATTGATTTATACATGTTTTTATATAGCCTCTTTGTAGTTATTAAATAATCACACAGTTGAAATGTGAAGGCTATTTTCTTTTCTTTTTCTTTATTTCTTTAAAAAAAAAAAAATGCTCTCTTTACATGGGAGACGGGTGAACCAATAGAAGACGAGTGCGGTTCCATACGTCAGACGTAAGGGGCGTTCCGTAGGCGCGTTGTCTCCTCAGTAGTAAGCAGAGTTGACTGTAGCGCTCGAGCTCCACTGAAAGTGTCTGGCTCCCCGCTACAGAGGCAGCGCGAGCGGACAAGGGGGCGGACCGGCGAAAGGAAACTTGACAGAAAATAATAGCTGTCACTCCGCTGACCTCCATACAGTTGCTAATAGTTTCCAGTGTTAGTATTTCTGAGGACAGGCAACTGTGCTCTCTGAAGACGCGCTAGCGGCTGTGGTGGAGGCGCGCCCAGCGTAGGAATAACGTTAGCAGGCAAACGGAGAGAAAGGTGAGGTCAAGGCACCTTTGGGAAGAACAGACGGAGGGCAGTATCAAGTCAGCGCGCTCAGCTACAGGTAGCTCTGCGTTAGCTGTCGTGGCAGAAGATATCAAAGTACAGGCGGGTCATGCGGATCTCTCCGGTCGCTGATCGGAGCGCAGCGTCGCAGCAGTAAACGGTGTGGAGAGAGAAAAGAAGAGGAAAGCAGAAGAACCAGACCGCTTCTATCACTCCGTCCAAGCGGGCTCCCGGTCACAGGGAAGAGCAGCCATGTCCCGGAGAAAGCAGAGCAAACCCCGGCAGATAAAGCGTAAGTAGTGCACTGCTGGATCACTTGATGTTGTGTGTTGTCAGTAGTGTGGGAAGCCACGCGCGCTCTGGGAAGACGCCGCATGTTGTGTGCGGCGCCTGTCTGAACTCACAGTCCCTGAGAAGTTAACAAGGAGAACACAAGCCAACTGTAATGCCCGCCTGTCTCGGCAGTAGTTTTATGGCACCATTTTATGGGCAAATATCACCTAAAACACAACCTAGACTTTAAATAGGCTACTTTGAGTTCAGCTACAATATATTCTCAGACAGTGTGAGTGATGTAGTCTGCACTATTTCTTTTGTAAATTACTGAAGTGCCACTTTGGCAGCCTCGCTATCTAGACTGTGTAAGAATATGAAAAAGTTTTATTTTATTAGCCTGTAAAGAAAGCTTTGTCCATTGGCAGCTAAACTGTAGCCGTGGCTTCCTGTTTAATTCTGTTGTGGAGACGTCAGTGTTCTCTGAAAAAGCCGATGTGAACAGAGATAAAGCAGCGATCCGATGTGAGCTCAGATAAAGATTAAAATTGGATCTTTTTTTATTTGTTTTCTGTCTGAGGCAGCTCCGAGGCCGCCGTTGCATTTTCCCCCTGGCTTTTCACTTCTCTTTTCCAGAGATGGGGCGTCAGATAGGACGCCTTGCTGATCTCTCTGGCTGATAGCTGCTTACAATTGGATCTTTTTTTCATCTATCCTTTTAACTCAATAATGCATCTTAGGTCCGCTTGAAGGGCCCTTTTCTTGGTCTGGCGCTTGGCTGGTCTCCGTGCTTGACGAGTTCTTCCTGTTTATAAAACGTGTGAGGTTTATCACTGGTGACTGATGTTCAAAGTTGATACAAAAGCATATTAATGATGTTGTCATCAACTCCTGCTTGTGCTTTGTGAGACTAAAGGGGAGGGCCTTTGCAGTCTGAGCTGTTGAAGAGTCTCAGTCTATAATGTCATTAAACTGGAGATGAAAGATTAAAGAAAAAGTGCATGCGTTTGTTTTGAGGCTATAGCTGGAATGGAAACAATGACATCAGCAGAATAGTTTGTTTGGTAAGTTATCACATTGTGCAAATAATAATATCTTGTCATCAGTGATTGTGTCCACATGTTCCAAGAAACATGGTGTCTTAAAGCAACATTTTGGAGTTAAGGCTGTATTGTATACAATTACACAGTTTCACACAATAATAATGATAATAATGATAATGATAATTGCATCTATCTATCTATCTATCTATCTATCTATCTATCTATCTATCTATCTATCTATCTATCTATCGATTTATCGATCTTAGACATTTCTAAATAAAACAACCCAATTTAAGTGGCTCTGATAACATCAGATAATTTTTTACTGCAATGTGTGATATTAGGAATATGCATCTAATGGCAGTGATCTCCTTAATTTCATGGTCTAATGCAATTGTTAAGGTCAAGAGGTCAAAGGGAGCAAAGAGCGTGACACTAAGTTGGTCACAAGTGAATCAATGCTAAAAAGGCCTGAACAATACATTTTTTATTGCATTAAAAAATGTATCACATTTTGAAACACTTAAAAGTTTTTTAAGTTATAGGAGGTGAAAGGATTCAGTCAGTCGGCAGCTAAAGTTGCTCTCACCACCCCAACATTTACTCAAAACCGAATTCTGTTGCAGACACTACAACATATATCTCCTGGTTGTTTTCTGCTTACTGTGATGCCTGTGCACTGGTGTCTGTACTATAATTGCTTGGCCAAAGATGGATTCAATTGAAGAAGAAACGTTACTACATGTAACAGGAGTATTAGCTTTGCCCTTCTGCTGCTCAAAAACTGCTCTAGCTCTCCCTAAATGATCCTCATTTCAATAAAAGGCAGATGGCTAGCAAGTGGACTAGCTTAGTATTTGTTGAGTGTAAGTGGTGGACAGCTTTCACACACATGATATTGTTGTCACCCTTAAAACTCTATTTTGTACCTCCAGGGTCCAAAATTGTAAGGCTATTTCTTGTCAGTCTGTGAAGGTAATAGCATAAGCAGCTAAAGCACATAACTGTCAAAAAGCAAACCATTTAGTTGTTGCTGCTAGATGAAAATATCCCTTTTCAACATGATGATCATTGAACATTATTGAATAGCCTAATGTTTGTATGATATAAAAGATTAAAGGTGCAATATGTAACAGAACATGTTTAAAAGCTAAACTTAAACTAAAATCCACAGAATGTGAAGAATTAACAGTTTTGATGACATGAGGTCATTAGCATGCTAACCAGCTTGCCCTGGCCCGTCCTAATGTAGCATTGTAAGCACCAACACCGCCCGGATGCTCCAAGCTCAGTGTTGTACAGAACTCTAACTGCACGGCTAACTGAGCTAACTCGCTAACGGTAAAAAAGGAAAACAGCTATTTTTTATGTTGGAGTGTTGAGGATGATTAAGCAGTCTTATAGCATGAGGAAATAAGCCTGAAGTCTGGTGGTATGGCAGCAGATACTTCCGTATGTTTTGCCAGATAGCAGCAGACTTTCTTCCATAGGTTGCCCCTGCTAGCATTGAACTGATTGATCTATTGTGATTGAGCATATCCACAGGGCTGACATAATGGATTTCTCTTGCCACTGCAAGTAGTCCACATAGTCTGTCACTTCCTGTTTTTTCCTATGTTTCCATAGAGAGGCCTATCAGCTGTGAACTCCAAGCAGGAACCTACAGTAAAGCCTGGAGATGTATTCCAGACCCTGAGGCTGATAAACCCAGACTAGAATTGGCATGTATGAGAGAGTGAGACAGTGAGAGGAAGAGTGTGTGTGTGTGTGTGTGTGTACATGTGTGTGTCTCAGGGGTGTCATGGCCGTCTTTATCAGTGCTTCTGGTCCACTATGCTTCCCTGTGCACCAGGCCCCGGTTGTGGTCGAGGCCAGCCAGGCTCTCAGCCCCGTGACTCTCTTGTGATTTGGCAGACATTTTGATAGGAAAGAGTGAGGAGTGATAAGGACTTTGTTCAGCTGGAGTGTGCAGGGGATTCAGCAGAGATGGGGCTGCTAGTGTTACCACCACCACTACTATTATTACTGCTAAGGCAGTGTGTCCACTATGTTGTTTTGAGCATGCTTCTCACTGTTACTGATATAACCAATTCCAGCCAGGTCACGGTTGTTGGTTTGAGTTTCATTATTATTGAAAACACTGTTTGCATTCGTTCTGATCTATAGCAGCCAGGTGTTTTGTGGAAGTACTTTTGATTCCACACCACAGTTGGAACAATCATGGATAAAATAACATAGATGTGCTGTGGAGAGTAAAGCTTCAGTTGTGCTTAGGCAGAGATGCTCCTAATCATCTTTGTAAACCTACACAGTGGGTTTTATCGGCAATGATGCTTAACACCTAAATCTTGATAATGTTTTGTTCAAAACTGAGCATCAGGCAAGCTGATTGAGGCAAAGGAGTTCAGAATCTGTACAAGAATAATAATCTCACAGAGGTTTCTCAACAGTTGCTTTCATGCAGCCTGGAGAAGCACGTTTTGGCCTTAACTATTAACTACTATTAATCATTACCAGTCAACAGGAGTTTGTTTTACAATGTATGGTATGATTAGCCTGTGTGTGCCGGCCCTGAATTAATTTGAACAAATCATATTCATTATAGTCATTCCAACTTCATTTTTCTAGAGTGAAGGCTACAGGTGCTTGCTGCAAGTTTAGCAAACCTCCATAGTCAAAGTAAACAAGTGACAAAAGCTGGGTATTTACCAAAATATGTCTGAACCTTGGGTATCAGTAACTGCCATGTAGTAAGGGAAGATCTGAATGTGTCGCCAAACTGTTGACTTTTTCTATTATAAGATCCTGTCTTTGTAGTGTGTAGCTCTACAGGAGGCCAGCTTTTCTCCCTGATTCACCGACCTGAAGTAAGTTATGAAAAACCACCAGAAAAGCAACACTTGACAACAACACCGCTCCTACTCCTTCTCACACACACACACACACACACACACACACACACACACACACACACACACACACACTACCTACCTAACAGAGCGGTACATTAAGACAACCTGGCATGGATATCTTTTACAATTTTTCACCAACAACAATGGATTAAGTCCAGGGCTTTCTGGAGGCCCATAGTTGAAGAGGAAAAGTGGCTGTTTGTGTAGCAGATAGATATTTGTCTGTGTCTCTTTGTGCGTCATCCTCCCCAACGGTTGGTGATCTTTCAGCCTGATAAGACTTCTCTCCTTGATGGAGAGATAAGAGGCAGGCAGGCAGCCCATTGAGGCTGGATCCCTGGGCTTATATTTTGGCGATTGAGATGGGAGACGGGATAAAATGTGGTGGCGATCGCTGCTGCCGATATTGCAGAAAGTAAAAAGAGAGGGAGAGAAAGATGGGACTTTAGGGAGATGGAAGGAGAGAAGGAGGATGGAGGGCACATTGTAATTACATCTGACTGTTGCATGCCATTTTTACAGCATTGTTGTGTTGTTGTCATTGGTTTTGTTTGCGATCGACTGGAGGTGGATCTTTAGATAATTAAAGGAACAGAAAAGGAGAGGGAGAGTGGGGAAAAAGTGCGATGATAAGAGGGAGGAGAAGAGGTGGTGTGGAGTTAGATAGTGGGAAGAAAGAGATAGAGAAGGAGTGAAAAGTGTGTGGAATACTTAGCTGGTAGATGAATGTGTTGTGGTGTGTTTTTAATGGCAGCCCAGCCAGCTCTGCTGCTCCCCCACCCCTCTCTGAAAGATGTTTGGAGCTGATAAGGAGGCCTGCTGATGGTAGATAGATAACACCCTGCAGATTCACATTGCTGATTGTGTGTGTGTGTGTGTGTGTGTGTGTGTGTGTGTGTGTGTGTGTGTGAGAAAGCTTCCTATGACATCAGTGCTATAGCTCAGAGGTCAGCATGAATAATATGCTGCCTCCCACAGCTTAAAGCAAACCAGGACGCCTGCAGAGGCCAAACAAGGAAATCACCATGCTGGCCTCCTACTCCTTCAGTCTTTTCTTTTTTTCCCTTCATTAAACAGCGTTTAAACTTCTTTTAAAGCTCAAATGAGAGGTGTTTTAAGAATTTTAAGACAGGTTCCAGTTGAGTGTTGCAGCTGTGTAAAATGTGTCTGTTGTTCTTTTATCAGTAGCCTGACAAGGCATGGGTCATGTGATTGTTATATGGGCGCACAGTTGAGAGATTAATTCATTCTTTGTGAGCCACAGTGAAATAAAAACACAAGCATGTCTCAATTCCAAGCACACACATTCACACACACACACACACACACACACACACACACACACGAACACACACACACACACACACATACACACACACACACACACACACACAAACCCAGAAGACTCATGCAGCGCCTTGGTGGCTTTCCCTTGTGTGTTTTTTCTCCTTCTTTGTTCTGCTTTTAGCTTGATGTGAACTTTCGATAAGCCGCGGGGCCTGATCTCCGGTGCAGATAGAGATCGCCAAGTGTGATTAGAGTTGTTATCAGGCTGCAGCAGGCAGGAGCCGAGGCTCCACAGCAATAACAACAGGCCCAGGCAGGAGCAGCCGGGGTCCGGACCCTGGCAATCAGTTCCAGCCCTAATGGGATTAATGTTGTTGTATAATTAGATGATAGGTGTGAATGCATTTCTTTTCTCCCTCAGTCTTTTCTCACTCATTCAAGCACACCCCCTCCGTCTTTCCAACCCTCGTGTCTCCCTCTTTCTCTCCTCCCTAACAAGCATTGTCATTGATTAATTTAATTAAAATTAATACCACGTATTACTCATTCTAGATTCTGTATAAGATAGCACAGACATGTTGGGAAATTTTGGTGTTCATCGATAATTATCTCCAGGGTGATTTTTCTTTTTCATATTTAAACATTCTTTCCATTTAAGGCGTAAAACTTGAAGAGCATACAGTAAGCATGAGGGGAAGAAAAAGAGGAAAGTAACAGCATCAGCAGGATGACTCGCATTGGGTTGATTCTGCTTACAGATATTAAACTAGCTATAGATGGTGACTGATTGTATATCAGACGCCAACGTTTCTCATGCTCACCATGAGATGACTTGGTGTAAGCGCTGCGTATTATTGCAATCAGTCATACCAGCATATGCATGCACATACATTTTCTGCAAAGGGGCGTGGACAAAATGCAGAGATGAGTAAAAAACTAAACATGAAATGAGGATTTTCAGTGGCAAAACATCCTGTTCAAGCTGTTTTTTGGAAGTTGAAGAAGCTGAAAATCCCCTTTCCTCAGTATTTTTGTTATGTGATGTCCACATCATTGAACTTGACTTCTTCTTAAAAGAATACTTCTTGAAAAGCAGACATTTTTAATCCTATGTGATTGTTTTCTGATCAATACCAAATTTACATTGAACTTAGAATGTATATGCATGTTTGTTTTTATGTTGTTGGGTTAGGGTTAGGGTTAAAATCTGTCAGCAAGATTTCACAAAAACTCTTGAAAGAACTTCTGCAAAACTTGATTGAATGTGGCCCAGAATAGACCCCGTTGGCTTTTTGTCCATACCTGGATAAATGGATCCACTGGCTTTAACATTGTGAAACAGGGCATTTTTCCACATTTCCTTACTTCCTCAGAGATTGATGCACTGATCTTGATGAAACAAATCCAGTGTAATTAAGTGGCTGGTATATATGAGTGAGTTCAAAGGGGACTGTTAAGTAAATGCCTGTTCAACCCATTCATATTAAAGACAAAAGCCAGATTTTCGTGGGTGAATTTTTTGTCCAGTATGAAAGGGCGAC